>NW_026057576.1:26761971-26857470 GCF_023721935.1 Panthera uncia | reverse complement strand
CATGCTCTGTCTCTCTCTGTCTCAAAAATAAACAAACATTAAAAAAAATTTTTTTTAAAGATAAAGCGTGTTTGTTTCATGTTTGTTTCTTTTTCTTCTCTCTCTTTTTTTTTTTTTTTTTTGATTAGTATTTTCAAGGGTAAGTTGTACCGATACATTGAGTATACTACCACCCTCGCATTAAAAATTAACAAGGAAGGCAATAAGCAGGATCAAAAACTGTCTTAAATTCACGAAAATCATCATAACATGACAAACTCTGGACTTACGAGGTCAACATGTGAGGAATAAATGAGAAAATTTTATATATCTGTGTACATGTTGCAAAATAGAGAAAAATCAACATATCCTAGAAATTGGTGCTATAATTGCAGGTTTAATTTTACCAGTGGTTGTATTTCTCATAGTTTCCTGTGTTGGAGTTGATGGCATGGGAATGAATGACCACAGAATTAGTAATTATCCTATAATTTAAAAAGCGTGGTCAAATTTGTTTCTGTTAGCATTAAGTTTTCCACTTGCATAAAAACTTACTACACAAAAGATTTAGGGAAAATGGATCAATCTTATGTTCCCTAGTGTTAGAAGCTGGTGAAGATAATGATATCATTAACCTCACTATCTTTATGAAAAAAAGGAAAGAAAAAGGAAACTGATGGCTAATTTATATCTCTAAGTAGCTATATTCATTAAACCCTGCTCTCTTGAGATTTGGAGAAAATAAAATAAAACATGTTTTTGAATTTTAATTTTGTACAATAAAACTGATTAAGATTATTCTGGCCATTCTGTTTATTAATAGCACAGAGTGGTTTAAAATAAAAAGCCAAAGTGCTCCATATATTATTCTACTTACAGTAAACCCACGCTCCCATGTAGTTGTGTAACTTTCCCTTGATTGTAATTCCTCAGGGCAGGAAAATTGCCGTTATTTCTTTATACTTACGACTTTGCCAAGTACAGAGAAGGTACCCAATGAGCATTTTTTGATGAAGATGCATACATCTATGTGTGTTGAAATTAAAGTTTTGGAGCACTGATTTAGTGGTTAACTACCTGGGAAGGAAGGTAGGTAAAGAAACCCGGATTTGCTATCACGGATAATAGTCACTCTGCCATTTTCTCACTCAGATGTGCCCTGGTTTCCCTAAAGCAAATGAGAGGGGATGTGTGCAGTGTTGGAGAAGCAGGAAAATGAGGTGCTTTTCTAGAATTTTTACCACCTCGTCTCTCTAGTCCTGAGGTCCCTTCTCTGGAACTTGTTGGTTCATGTTGCCTTTCTGTGATGGCAGGTGGGTTTTCGTAGCCTCTCCCTTTCAGAGAAAACTGGAGGTGGACAGTCAGGGCCTGGACAAAACAGCTGGGTGCTGGCTTGTGTATCTTCTTCCAGCCTGCCGGCCCAGGAAGACGAGGAAGGACAAAGGCTCTGAGAGGGGTAAATTATCCCCCATCCAAAGATGTTTGAAAAGCCAAGCCTTGAAGGACAAAGAGTCTGATTGGAAGTTCACTGACTTCAACTACAAGGAAGGCAGAGGCACTTCATTCTTTAATTTATGACAGGAAGGCCGTGCCCGTGAAAGGACTGACTTAACCACTGTGAACACAATTAGTCCTTCAGTTATTGGGGTAATTGTCTTTTTTTTTTAAGTTCATTCGTTTATTTTGAGAGAGAGAGAGAGTGTGTGTGAAAGGGGGAGAGGGGCAGAGGCAGAGAGAGACAATCCTAAGCAGTCTCTACAGTGTCAGCACAGAGCCCAACGTGGGGCCTGAACTCACGAACTATGAGATCATGGCCTCAGCCAAAATCAAGGGTTGAGCACTTAACCAACTGAGCCACCCACGTGCCTCAGGGTAATTGTCTTTTTTGAACTTGAAAGTAATAAAGAATTGTTTTCTCCTAATTTCAAATGTAATGTATAGTAACTGCAAACATTTTATACCCTACAGAGAAATATAAAGAAGATAAAAATCACTTGGAATCAACCAGAAATTATAACACATTTAATCTTTTGGAATATTCCCTTCTTTTTTACCTAAATAAATGAATAATTACTTAAAAGTAAGTGGGATCATAATGTACATATTGTTTAACAACCTTATTTTTCCCTCTTAATATATTTTGATCACTATCCTCTCTCCTTCAGTGATTTTTAATGACTGCACAGCTTAGTTATGTTTGTCTAAACTCTATTCTGACCCTTTAGTTTATTTACAGTTTTAGAAATAAAAATAACGCAATGGATAGACTCCCTTATCAGTAAATCCTATGTACCTTTCTGAATATTTCCTTATGGTACCTTTCCTATTGTAATCATTATTTTAAAAATTTGTAATCAGATGAAACACTTTTGAAAAATCTTTAATAAACTAAGAAGCTTAACGAAAAAAATAAAATGCTCATGTTGATATAAGTATTAAAAAGAATCATTAAAAGATTATTTTTTAAATGCTATTTACCACACACATGCCTATACGGGCACACAGTAGAAAAGGCTCAATAAATTTAAGAACATCGCAGGCCTATCTTCAAAGCATTAGTGACAGAGCCTCCCACCCTTGACCTTCCCATGCAGTCACCAGTGGATTCTGACTAGACAAGTCTGAGAAAGAATAGCTCATTTAAAAAGCATCACCTGGGGTTAGGTTGCCCTGGAGAGTGGTGGATTTGTGATATAGTGAGAATAATGAGGTGAAGTCCAATTTGATAAAATTTCCCATTCCTTTACTTCACTTTTTTTTTGGCCTTGGGGCAAGAAAGGAGAAGGACAATTTCCAGAACTGATTTACTGAGATTTTTCCACAGGCTGGCATTGTACTCATTTCCTGTCAGCCTGGCACCATTATAGCCCTTCATTTATTTTTTAATTTTAGACAGAAAGAGGGCGCTCTAGGGGGGGAGGGGGAGAGCGGGCAAGAGGAAGAGGTAGAGAAAGAGAGAGCGAGAGTGAGAGAGAGAACGAGAGAGAGAGAGGATCCCAGGCAGACTCCATGCTCAGTAAGGAGCCCCATGCAGGGCTCTATCCCATGACCCTGGGACCATGACCTGACTGAGCTAAAAGCAAGAGTTGGGCATTCAGCCAACTGAGCCACCCAAGTGCTCCTGCAGCCCTTCATTTTTAATTTCATGCCCAGGATGGAAACAGGGATCTCAAAGCGTGTTCTTTGCATTGTCTCTAAAAGGTTTTGCAGTTTCAAAGAGTTTAGCACATCACCAGATTTTAAATTCTACCCAATGTCATTATTCACATGCATCACTGAACAGCCTTTAAAACTGTAAGGAAGAAGCAGATTTTATTTCACTAGCCGGTAAACCTTCCACAAGCTTTGAGCAGACTCCATGGGGAGAGCCTGTCTCATGTGACTGCTGATGTGGCCACACTGGGGCAGCAGCATGGGGACCTCGAATAGTATCAAGGGGAAGAGATGGAATGAACATAACCCCCAAACTGAAAAGTGGGGAACCTCACTCTGGAAGAATCTCAGTGCTGGGCTAGAATAGTGAGCCCTTTGGCATATCCATGCTCCACTGGTCCACATCTCAGGCCAATACAGGGTAAACACCAAGACAGTGGTGATGTTGGTAAAATGTTATATCTTGGCTCTTCAGTCATTCTCTACCTTTATCCTGTTTTGGTAGCTTTATTTTACTCACATGCTCACTTGTTTTGTTTTGTTTTGTTTTATTTTGTTTTGTTTTGTTTTGTTTTGTTGTTTTTATCTCTGCACTATCAAGACTTTTCTCTCCAGAAAGAATCTGATAGGTGTATTACCCCCACACCTTAGCAGAAGGCAAGGGTTGGTAAGCTGGTAGGGGAGGCGAGGTACCTGGCTTGCACCTGAAATTCTACCAGTCGTACAAGGCTTCCTTTCTTCTTGTAAGGAAAGTAATGATGGCTTTTTTTTTTTAATTCTACCACCCATGCATAATGATGGTTTGTTGGTGAAAATGGGATGGGGATAGAGTAGGTGAATATTCATTTCAAGTTATAAATCACAATGCTTAAAAAGTGAGTTTCTTGCTACACATCAGCATTTTGTGTGTATGTCCATTTGAAGCCAAGAATAGAGGTGATATAATAATAAGGACCCGAAATGATCAGCAGATATAATTATTCTTTTTTTTTTTCTCTCTCTCTCTTCTTCTGGGTGTCCTTGAACTTTGATTCTTTGGACAGTCTTGCTTATTCGTTTGGCATAAAGGCCCACCCTGGGACTTGTTTGTTGCTGCCTGGTTCTGTGATTTTCAATGCACTTCCTACTTAAGTTTTTCAAAGTCACTACTAGGGTCGTTTTATAATGCTAATAGCATGCACCCTCTATCAGCTAAAAAGCAATGTCCTTGAAGCGTACATTAATTCATAGGTAACAGAAATGTATATTAAATTTTTTCTAATCAATTTCACCAGAGTTGCCATGAACTGCAGCTCAATAAGCAAGGAGATTAGTAAACCTTAAGTGATGGGGAGAACTCATTTATTAAACATCTTCAACCCTGCCATTCCAGGTTGATTGCAAGGATACTGGGAAGAAAAACTCAGGAGGAGGAAGGAAGAAGCCAGAAATTCAGTATGCAGCGCTGGCCTGAGCCAGGCATGGGAAGCCGGTGGGCACCCGTGTGATCTGTGCAGGGCTGTTCTGTGCCCAGGTAAGGAGGCTCCCTGAGGTGTTCTTTCTGAAGACAGAGGATGGCCAGATTAGAGCCTAGCTGTAAGAATTCCAATGGGGTTGACCTTTTTGATGGGGTTTAGTATCATGTCCCAAGAAAGCTGGACTTTCACTAACTCATCCTCATATTCAGATTTTATTTTATGGATGGCATCTACCTCTCTACCTCAGATTTTATTTTATGGATGGATCACCCCTGGTCAGGCGTACCCTACCGGTTTGGATAGCAAGTCAGTCTGAAGTTCGCCTTTATTGATCATTCTACAGTGAAGTTAATTATTTCTGAGATATTCAAGTCAGGATTTATTGTGGGTGCAATTGGGATCAGCTCAGCATTGTTGAAAAGTGGGAGCATTTCTTTTTCTTTAGGCTGAGGGGTGATTTTCAAATTCTTGTTGGAGGTAGAATCTTTCGGTCAAACAATTTTATGCAGAATCTCAGTATCAAAAAAAAAAATAGATAAAAGTGTATATTCTCTGGGACCCCTGGATTCCAACCATGGAACTTTACCCCAAGACACAGCATGAAGCCTTTCAGGGTGAGATACACTAACCGAAGTGGAAAATTCCTCTCCAAATTTGTACGTGAGCAGAACCTGCTTGCTCTAAGTGGTAGCACATGGAAAGAACCTGGCAACATTGAAGGATGTCATAGGGAGCAACTCTATGAAAGTCATTTTTGTGTTTACTCTGAGGATGTTGTTAAGGATGTGGTTGATGACATCCCACAGTGTTTCCTTTGTGAAGATCTGCTGAAGAAATTTTTCTCTTCCCTCAGGACTACGATTAACCACATTTCTCCCGAGCAACTGGGTAGCTTACACATTATAGGTACTATAAATGGTGGCCCATCTGTGTGCATACCTATAGAGTAGGGTTCACAAACATTACTGCACACTAAAAACATCTGGGGAGCTTTTTAAATGCGAATTCCCAGGCTCACCAGCCCAATTGCGTCAGAATCTCAAGCTGGGCGCCAGCATTTTTAAAGTTCTCTGAGTGATTCTAATGTGCAACCGAGGTTGAGAACCACCGCTGGGAGTCCTTATAGCATGTATTACGGGCATTTTCTCTGGCTATCAGTTTCCCACTTTGTTCATTCCTTATAGCTTTTCATTTGCCTTGACAGTCTTTCTTTGAAACGAGTGGATGTGCACATATACATATATACACACATTAATTAATGATGATTAGATAAATGTGTTGGGAATCGTTAGTTTCTTTTAGAGTAGAATCCAGTTATTCTTACCACTTTCCCCTATGGTACACATGCTGGTCTGGATTCTCCAAGAAGCAGACACTAAGATAGGGTTAGGTGTGTACGAAATTTATCTGGGAAGACGCCTGGGAGGAAAAACGGAGAGGGAGCTGGGAGAACTAGGAGACCATCGATGCTGGCCGTTGTCCTGACCTTGGGGAGAGAGGGAGAGGAGGAATGGATGGGGAAAGAGTCACAGCTGGGGGTTCAGTTCTGGGAACATTTGGCAAAGCCAATAAGGAGCCCTTGAACTCAAGTCGCCAGTCAGAGGAGTTCAAGGCTCCCAGGGACTGGCCAGACTTAGCATACTGTGACGCTCAGCCATTGCTTGGGAGCACCCGAAGGGAGGGTAGCCTCGCACTAATGGGGCGGTGGATTCCTCAGCACAGCACCTGGGCCCATATGTCAACTATGCTTCCTGCGGTTGGGAGGAACATTTTTATGGTGGCCACAGTATACCAGTGAATTCTTTTTGCACTGTGATTCTTCCCATTATTTGTGTTAAGAAATAGCAAAGGATTACAAGGGATGAGAATGCATCACGGGAGGATGAAAGAAAGCATCAGAGCCAAGAAAGTGACCACTGGGGATGGATGAAGGTGGCTGGAGGAGGCAGAGTGGGCAATGCATAGAGCATTAGTCCTGGTCCAGCAGCGGAGCAAACAGAAGGATTTCACATCCTTCTGTGGGGTGGGGGGTGGGGGGCAGAAATGACAACTGAGAGAGGGTGCTGTTTCTGGAATGAGCAATTTGGACAAGGAGTTAAAAGGACTGTGCTGGTTGGACCTCAGCAGAAGTCATCTGATTACGGAATGGATGTCACTTGCACGTAAGGAGTGGAAGCATATTTCAGTGTGGGAAGGCTGCCTCGCACCCATTTGTTCTGCAAAGCACATTCTGACGTTTAATATTAAGAAACACCATTTCTTTAACTTAGTGGTTTGCTTTCCCGGTTTTATATCATAATCACTTGGGAAGTTTAAATAGACTAATGACTGAGACCCTATCAGAACAATTAAATCAGGATTTGTTTAAGGGCAAGTACAAGTATCTGGATATCGGTATTTTTGAAAGCGCCTCAGGTGATGGTTTAGCTCAGATATAGCTGCTTTGGCAAATGGATCCAAAAACTACGAGCGGCGCATGCGAAGGGCCCATGAATAAAACGTACATTTATTCACATAAATATCTGAGAATGACTTGAGAATGTGGGCATTGTATAAGGGGCTTCAAAGTGCAAAGATTTAACATTAAAATAATCCATGAAAATTGTATTTTTAGCCTGACTCTCCCTGTTTGCATCAAAGACCGTAATAAAAACATTATCTGCTCTATCACAACAAAATTATGGAAAGAACCACTTCCCACTCCTTTTTTACATTCTTCTTCTGAATGCAGGGCAAAAATGGGTTTCCATTTCTTAAAAGGCTAAAGCGGATATGAGATAAGGCTGTATAGGTCTGCTGCATGGGAGAGAGTTCCTTTCTGAGAGTTCATTTTGACAATTACCCATTAAATATTTACCCCGGACCTGGTGCTATGCAGAGCACAGGAGCAGATGTGCCACAAGACGGAATGAGGATACGCAGACCCAGCCATGCCTGAGAACGGAAGGGCCTGGAGTTGCAGCTCTAACAAAGGCCGAGACTTTCCGAGTGGAAATGCGAGAACCATCGAGATAGAAATGAACCACCTGGAAGGTAGTCCAACATTCACTAAAGGACCAGAAGTAGTAATGTAGTAATTTCATTTTCAGAGCAAATCAGCGATCATTGATTAAGAACATCCTATGCGCCAACCCTGTGCAGGATACTTCACCTGATTTCATACGGAAAACCCTGGGAATTTGTCTCATCTGCTTTTTAGGAGTTGCCTGGGATTGGCATGGAGAGAATTAAGTCATTTTCCGTGAAAAAGTCCCCATGGTAGGTTGAATAATGCCCCCCCCACCTCCAAATTGTCCTAATTCCCAAACCTGTGAATATGATGCATTACATAGCAAGTGGGACTTTGCAGGGGGGATTAAGTTAAAGACTTTGAGATGGGGATTATGCAGGTAGGTCCACTATAATCACATGTGTCCTTGGAAGAGGAAAAACTTTCCTAGCTACAGTCAGACAGAGAGATAGCAATATGACCTGCATTGTTGGCTTTGAAGATGAAGGAGGAGCCAGAAAGGGCAGACAGTCCCCAGAAGTGAAAAAAGGCAAGTAAAAGGATTCTTCACTAGAGTTGCCAGAAATGAGAGTGGTCCTGCTGGCACCTATTTGGTCCAGCAGTGCCCACATCGGGTTCTGACGTATGAAACTATAAATAATAAATTTGCGTTGTTAAAAGCCGTCGCATCTCTGATCATTTGTTACAGCAGCAACGGGAAACTAAGGCAGTCCTTGAAGGATCCCAGATCCATTTGTAGAGAGATGAGGATGCTTAATTTTATTGTTTTTTTTTTAACTTTTCATTTTGAGATCATTTTAGACTTACAAAGAGTTGCAAATAGAACAGTGTCCATATCCCCTTTACTCAGCTTTCCATAATGTTAACATCATATTTAATAATAGTAAAATGATCAGTATCAAGCAATTAATGTTGGTACAATACTATTAACTAAACTACAGGTTTTATACAGATTTTACCAGTTTTTCCACCAAAGTCCCTTTTTTCTGTTCTGGGATCTCACTTTGCATTTAGTTGTCACGTGTCCTTGGTATCCTCCACTGGGACAGTTTCTCAGACTTTCCTCGTCTTTCATGCCTGTAGAATTTCTTTAATGTGGGTTTGTCCAATGTTTTTTCATGATTAAGTCGAGGCTATGTATTATTGCAAAGAAAACCATGGAGGAGATGTGCCTTTCTCAGGTCATCATATTAAGGATACATGGTGTTGGTTTATCTTATTATTGGTGATGTTAACCTTGATCACTTGGCTACGGGTGTTTCGACTATAAAGTTCCATCTTTCCTTTAAAAAAATATATGTTTGTATATGTATACATATACACAAATATCCTGTTTCCCTTTAAACATCTGCCCACTAATTTTATTATCAACCGATGATTCTTCCCTGCAGCAATGACCACTGGAGCATGATCGTGGGGACTTTGTAGTTCCCTTATTTCTTCTACATTTACTAGTGGGCATTCTGTAATGAAGTGTTGTTTCTTCTCTGCCATTTATTTATTTATTTATTTATAACAGTATGGACTCAAGGATATTTATTTTATGCTTTGGGTTATGATCCAATCCTATTGTTATTTATTTTGTTGCTTAAATTGTTTCAGAGTTGGCCACTGGGAGCTCTATCAGGTAGAACCCTGTGCCTTTTCAGTATGCCTTCATCATGTTTTCTGTTCTTTTCTTTTCTTTTCTTTTCCTTTTCTTTCCTTTCTTTTCCTTTTTCTTTTCTTTTCTTTTTCTTTCCTTTCCTTTCCTTTCCTTTCCTTTCTTTTCCTTTTCTTTTTCTTTTTTCTTTTTCTTTTTCTTTTTCTTTTTCTCTTAGCATTGCTCATCCTGACTTTTTTTTGGTCCCAGGAATCAACCACTTCTTCAAAGAGTGTCCTGGTTTCTTTTAGTGGAAAATAATATTTAGAAACCAAGATCTGGGCACTGGGTATGCTTATTGTTACTGGGGTGTCATTGCTTCTAGGCAGACAAAGCTAGAGATAAACTAACTGTATATAAACTAACCCATGCATATACACATATTTATATATATTCTGTATCATTCTGTGTGTGTGTGTGTATTTTAAATCATTTCATACTGATTTCTCCAACTCCAGTCCTGCACCATAGGGTTTATTTTAACTTCCTCCCTTTTCTTATTTAGAACTTATTTCTCCATCAGTAAGAAACGTGGTACTCAATATATTTACTTACTTTATTTTTTTGAGATGAGTATACCTTACTTGAAAATCTCCCCCCTCCGTTGACCATATCACTGACCAGTCCAAGCTGTCAGTTGCTAGTTGGGTTCTAGACAGAATGTTGAGGTGTTCCCTAGGTTTTGTTGTGGCTGGTGCTTCCACGGTAACTGGGCAAAGCCCAGTGGTAGATCAGTGCTGTGGAGGAGCTGCTATCCTCTGCAAAGCTTGCATTTGGGTGAATTCTTGGGAAGCCAGTAGAGGAGATCCTGCCCGAAGACCTGAATCCACAACTCACCTTCGATGACATCCAGTGGGAGACAGTGACATGTTCACTCGTCATTGCCTTATTTATGAGTCTTTTATTTCTACTCAGACGTGTTCAGTCTGTTAGAAGCTGGCTTTCCGTAAGACGTGAAAAGCAGCTTTCGGAAACATGGGCTGCCTGGATTAGGGAGAAATGCCAACTAGCTGACAAGCTGAAGGCTACTAGAAAGGAGTATACAGGGATTAAATCATTTTCAGAGAATGCCAGGCTAGAGAAAGAGTTCTTAAATATAACTAGCCTTATGGACACCTACAGAAAGGTAAAGAGGATGGGCTTGATGCTGATGGAGGGATTCACTCCCCTGGGTCGAGAACTGCAAGAAGGGAGATCCAAATGTTCAAAACGAGAAGGGGGAGATGGTAGAGACGTTTAAAATGCCTGCGGCCTCAAAAGACGTCATGAGACTTACCACATCACAAGGAGATTTTCCAAACCTGCCAGGAGGCCAAGAGCCAAGTGCTGATGGTCCCTTCCCCAGGAGAGGGCCTAGGTTTTAAAGTGCTGTGCCCTCCTCTCCAACAGGCCTCCAGAGCCACCAGGCTGTGTTCGCCTACCTTGACCTCCATCACAAGGTCACTGAGGCCTGCGGATCCAGGAGAGCCCCCCCTCTCTGAGGTAGTTCCTTCACCTCCACATGCTGGATGCAGTGGTGAGCTCCTTCATGGTTCATTTCTCCAAATATAAAGAGTATTGGACTTCCTGGATGAAACCAAGAAATAAGGATTTTCTCTTCAGGTCAAGTTTGGATGACCTCTCATTAACAGTAAAAAAACAAAAACAACAACAACAAAACACTTAAACTAATCTTACTCAAATTAAATCTCCATCAAACTACATTTCCTAATATAACCTTGTGTTCATATCATTTCCATATTAATCTTATAAGTGAACTTTTTCTATTTTATTCTCTATGTAAATATTGTAATTTGAAAACATATGCAACGTTAGTTGTCAACAGCAATATATTTTTTCCTAGCATTTTCTTGTATATGTTTACTTACTAGTTCAACCCTGTTATGTATATAAAACGGTATCAGAACTGTGAACCCATATCCCCGTGAGGAACAAATTTATCAACTCCAGCGTTTGTGTGCAGTTCTTTTTGTATTTAGCCTTACAGTATCCAGTCAAAACACTGTTTTCCAAAGATGCTAGGTCAGCTGCTTTCTTCCCCACTGCTTAATTTTCTAACCATTTTTGCAACTTTCCTATTATTTCAACATATAAGATGACATACAATTCACTCATTTTCATGTGCTCAACTTAAAAACATCCTTTTTGAGCAGACCAGTGTTTTTGCATCTGAGACTAAGCTTGGAAATCTTGGGCTCTAATACTTTGGCTTTCAACGTTTTTAGCCCTGGGTAAGCTGTTAATTCTGTAAAGTTCAGTAAATCACCGCGCAGCACTCACCAGTCTTGGATGGCGCAGACAGCTCTAGGCACAAGCGTCGACTTCCAGCCTTAAATGGTGACTGCAGTATGTCCGTTTCACTCTTCTAGCTAGAATCCAAGCTTCTTGAAGGCCTTAATTCAGTGTTTACGTCCTTGTCGCAATCTACCTTGGTCACAACACACGCTCAAAAAGTTTTCTCATTTTTATCCATGATAAATAGAATTGCAAGATTATTGACACTGAGTGTAATGGGTTTTGTGCTACCAGAAAAAGAGGTCATTTCTTCTCCCCCCTCCCCGGAGTCCTTTTTCCTGCATGCCCTCCTGTCCCCTGTCTTGCCTGGCTAACAATTATGGTAGGTCTAGACTCATCTAAAGCATTCTTGGACTTCCCCCTTCCCTCCATTGTCATCAGGGAGACTAGACTCTCTCCTCTCATACATGGTGTGCAGACCCCCTGGATAAAGTGATGACACTGTGACGTAATTACTGACTTTCTTGTTCATCTCCCTTGCAAGGTAGTCCGTTTTTTTGCGTGCTGGCTTTGGATCTTCTCCATCTTAGTGTCTCCAAGCATGTGACTTGCAGGGAATAGATGCTCAACAGGGGTTCACTGAATATATGGATAACATTAGCAGCTAGAGGAGTGATGTTACAGGTGCATTAATATGTATTGTCATCTGGTCTTGGGAGCAGGACAGTCTGACCCTTGGGGAAGGGTAGGCACTTAAAAACAAAATTAGAATGTGAAGGCATTGAGCTTTCTGGGAACCAAAAAATAACTGGGAAGAGAAATAATACTTATCAAGCACCTATCTCGTGTCACTTTACCAGATACTTCACATGTATTATATCTCATTCAGGTGACCTCTTGTCATTGTACAGAAGAGAAGCGTCTAGTGCTGGAAGGCGGGTGGTTAAGAACTTGTCTGGTCCTCACAGCTCTTAATTTCAATATATCTCCCATCTTCCTTTAAAATCAATACTCTTCCTATTCTATCATGTTGTTTGGAGGGAGAGAAATGCATTAAATTAATTTGCGAAATTATTAGAAAGGTAAATGAAAGAACTTTATTCTGTAAAAATAATTTGAAATGAATGAGAATCCTTAAAGTGAGGCCAAGCTGCATTTCATTAGCACAAGAGAGGCAAAATCTCCTGTTATTGCCAGGGGTACACTTGACAAGTCCTCTAAACGATAGTTGAGCTCCTTGAACAATTTTGTTCATTTTTAATACAGGCCTGAAGGATAAAACTTGAAAGAATCAAACTTGGCAGGCACTTAGACATTCAATATACCTATCGGAAGCTATAGTTGTTATTTTTTGTCTAGGATACATGGCCTGGCACTCTTCCTCCTCCCCCCCTCCCAGATTCAAGCAGTCAAAAGATCATGGTGTTATTGATTTTGGTACAAGAAACTAGCTGAGCAAAGACTTCCCTTTATCCCTACGGTCTCACTCATTGGACTGGAGCATCTCGGTATCAGAATGTGGTACAACTTTTATTGAGTCTGAACTTGGCTCCGGGAGACTTGACAGAGAATGATGAGGACTTATTTTTAATATCCAACGTCTTTCAAATAAATTCTTTACAGAACATAGCTTTTGTTCTGCACATTATGATTAGAAGAGGGAAATTGGTTACACTTCAAAATTTTCTCCAAACATAGTGTTGCAACCGGTTTTGCTCTCCAGCCAACTTTGTGGGCTTGGCAAGCAAGTTATCAGCAAGAGCATCTTCAAATGAAGCACCAGCTTTCGCTTCCCCATGGGTGATCACTCTTCCACTTCAGAAGATATTCATTGCCCCCCAAGTTAGACATGCAAGAGGTCAGGCTAATACTTTTCCAAGTACAGTGTCCCACTCGACAATATATAATTGTACTGTTTCATCAAGCTGATTAAAATGTTTTATTACATCCTGTGACAAACAACCTTCTTACTCAGAACAAAGAATAATTGTGAATGAGGAAGTGGAAAATAACTTAAAGCATTTACTGGATGAGGAATATAAACAACTAAAAAACATGAGCCAGAAAAATGTTAGCATTTATCTGTCAGCCTCTTTTTTTTTTTTTTTCCTGCATCCAAGCTATTTAAGAATCATGTCTGAAGGGATAAATTCAATTTTTCTTTAAAGAATGAAAAAAAAAACCCTTCAGCTTCGTTTCTCCTTTACTCATGATTGTATAGAAGCATTTTGGATGATTGAAAGACAGACTGAAAATCTACAAAATAATCTAAAGTTAGAAGAAGATTATGGGGCTACCTTTTGGTATAAGATATACTCATGAAAAATAAAAATCCACCCTTTGAGCTGAGAAGTAATTTTAATAGCTTGTTGAAACTAAAGCCTTACAGCTGTGCTTGGTAAGCTTTTTTTCTATTCTTTTTTTTTTTTCTCATGCAAATAAAACCAAGAAAAACATACAGCCATGCAAACCCCACCTCAGGCAAGTCTGAGAATATATTATTTCTCAGAACTCAGTTGGATTTATGGTCTATCTAATGTGGACTCTGCTCTTAGAAGATAAATATAGGAAATAATTTCAAAAGGATAACACATTTGCTTAAAACAAACACAGTTTTCTGGCTTTTCCTTTCTCTTACCGTGCCTGTAGCTTTAGATTTTATTATCTTCATTCCTAATTTTTTTTTTCTGTACTCGAGCCCTAGGCTCTAAATGGGTTCTGGGTACACATTATGCACTCAGTAAATTTTATGGAGCGAACTCATGAGTTTTAGGGAAAATAAAAACCTCCTTGTTGCATACAGTCAAAGACTGTTTATTGTTACTCAGATTTTTTCCCAGCATAAGCCACACCTCCAAGATAAGGCATAGCTCTGTTCAAGTCCCCAGTGCATCACTGTATCACTTTGACACCAGGGTAGCAACAATGGAGCATCCACGTGGGGGACACACTTGAGCCAAATCAGGTCCAAGCACAATACACTCAGAGTTGCCCTCAGTCTCCCCGATAGAGGAGATAGGCGATCGCAGGGAAGTTAACTACAAAAAAGAACTGTAGGGAGCACTTTTTTTCCAAGCCTTCTTCCCATAATTCAAAAGACACCACTCACATGCACCAGCCGCCCCCTCCCCCCCGCCCCACCACACACACACAATATATGTGAATGTCGGCTGTTTCCACACATGCTATAGGGGCTACCTGTTGTTTTTGCTTGATCAATATTCCTTACCCTTCTTCTGATAATAGAACCCTATCTTTCAGGAACCTCCCCTCTCTCATTCTCAGAACATGCTGTTTTTGTGTGGCTAACCACACTCCCTATACAGAGAACTAATCATCATCACCATCATAGCAATAATCAAGGTATCTGATTTATGGGGTGTATACATGCACCAGACCTGTTCTAAGCACATAACATCTATGAACTCTCTTTGTTTTTACAATGCTCGCACAAGCTCCAACTCTTATCTCCATTTTGCAGTCAAAGAAAATGACTCACAGCACACAACCAACATGTAGAGGAAGTGAGATTTCAATCCAAGTCACCTAGGAGCTCCACGCTCATCATCATATGTTAAAATGCCCTGAGCCAGGCCATTCAGGGTGTTTCTCACACTTAGCTACGGCAATTGCTTGACGTGCGGGCATGTGACCCAAGCTTGGGCAATGAGAGCCTTCCCTGGGACTTAGACTAGATATCGGGAAAGATGATATGCTCTTTTTTGCTGGAGTGCTAAGCTGATATGATGTGGGTCTGCAGCTTGTGACCATCTTTCCCCTTCTGGGAAAGAGTGTGCCTGACAATGATTTCTCCATAGATGAAAGCAGAACTTGGAGAGAAAAAGATTCCTGAGGATATCATTTCAGCATCTGGTTTTCTATATACCAAAAGCTAGACATTGCTTGTTTTGTTTATCAATATAAATTAATTTTCTTTTTCCAGCTAGAATTTTAGTTGAAACACACTAGAATCTTACTTGATATACACATATGTCCTCTCTGTCTTCTTGACAGTAAAGAATATTTTCTAAAATTCCTTACAGTTCTAGCAGTCTGTCAATCAGCTATTGCTGGAAAGAGTTCTATGGTTAAATGCAATTCTGTTTCTCTATAGCTATCACTTGACTATGTTCTTTCTTCCCTGCATGCATCCCTAAATAATCCCTTCATTTATACAGCTTTATTCCTCTTGGTCTGAATCACAGAAATCTCAGCTTCTGCCTACTTTTAGTATGACCGGTAATAGGTAGAGTCAGGAGGGCTCAAATTGGAAGCACTGTATAGCAGGCTTCAGGTTTGACTTTGCTAATGGTCTCAGCAAGACTTCCGTGGAATTGAGGTTTGATAAGCAGAAATTGACTGAGGCAGAACCACAGGCAGGACGAACAGATCAGACAGGCTGTGAGTTGCTTATACATAAGAGTCAAGACCAGGTAAGAGTGAGGTAGGCTGAGGCCGAGGCTGGATCAAGAACACACAGAAACAAGAAGGAAGATTCATGACAGTAGCATAGAAGGATCCCGAACTCATCTTATCCCATGATCACAACACATCTATAGCTACGTATGCAATAATCCCTCTGAAAGGATCTGAAAGCTAGCTGAACAATGCCTTTAAAACAAAGGATAAAAAGGCAACATCAAGACAGGTAGGAGAGGTGGAGACATGGTCTCACAAAGACCCAACCCCAGTCGGGTGGGATCTCATAATATGGAACTTGTTCCTGAACAGCAAAGAATTTGTGCACCACTTAAGGCACCCAACATTTGGGACCTGCACTGGAGAGATGAGCCCCAAGATGTCTGGCCTTGAAAACCAACAGGGTTTACTTCCAAGAGAACCATAGGGCTCTAGGGAACAGAAAAATATGCTCTTAAGGTTCTCACACATTCACCCTGAGACTCAGTGCAAAATCAACAGTTTGAAATGGGCCAAGACCATATGCAAAGGAAACTTATTTGTTAATCTTAAAGCATCTTCCGGGGACTTTGGGGACTTTCTCCAGGGATGGGGCATTCATAGGTGTCATTTTGTGGTCTTCTGCTTTGTTGGGGCTGATGCTGGTGGGTGCCATTTTTGCATCCCACCTCTAGCCTACTAGCTCTGGGGACCTTCCCACTCCTGAGTGCAGCAGTCATGGCCGATCCAGCCACAGGCCAACCAAGTGCCCTGCCAACCATGTGTCACAACTGTGGCCTGCCCTGCCACAGTGGGCAAGCATGCACAGCCCACACAGGGGATGTCCCTTGAGCATCTGGCCCCAGTGGCCAGAAGGGGATTGTGTTTCTGGTCCTGATGGGTCTGAAAGAATTAAGGAGACAGTTCTTGGCAGGCTATGACCCTCAGGGCATTGTACAAACAGCAGACTGAAACACATCCCCAGTCTTCATGTGAAAAGGGCCTATTTTCTTGTCAGGAGCTTCAGCCTGAGGACCAGGCTTCAGTTTGCCACACATCTAGAGGCTACAAGATGTGCTCTCAGGGACCATGGGCAGAGAAACACAGTATCAGCACCCTCCCTTGGCCTCACCAGAGCTCTCCAATACCTCCCACGAAACAGCTTATACACACATCTAAAGCCATAATTTTTGCAGCAGTCACTCAGCGGACACTTCTAGATCTCCTTGTCTGAAGTCGACAGGGTTTATGATTCAGATATTCAAGACTGTATATATGTACATACTTTGAAAGCTTTTGCCTGAGGATCTGGCTTATAATTAGCCTGAAACTAGGTATTGACTGAGATTTCTCCCTTTGGAGCCCTAACAGGTTTCTGGCACACCCTCAAAACCTGGGACCTATCAAGGACAAAACAGGCTACTTAGACAATCACAAAATTCTGAGAAGCAACCAAAAACGAGGGCGAGGTTGAATAAAATTCATCTCCTACACAAAGTCACTCCTTCAAGACTGGGAGAGAGAGCTGTTTGGGCTAGCACATAAAAACAAACACAGAGACGGGCGCCTGGGTGGTTCAATCAGTTAAGCGTCCTACCTTGGTTCAGGTCATGATCTCACGGTTTGTGAGTTCGAGCCCTGTGTCCGGCTCTATGCTGACAGCTCGGAGTCTGGAGCCTGCTTCAGATTCTGTGTCTCCTCTTCTCTCTGACACCACCCACCTCCCCCCCCCCACCTTGCTCATGCTCTGTCTCTCTGTCTCTCTCTCTCTCGATAATAAATAAACATAAAAAAAAATAAAAACAAACAAACACAGAGAGTCAAGGGAATGAGGAGACAGAAGAATGTATTCCAAATGAAAGAAGAAAATAAAACCTCAGAAAAAGAGCTTAATGAAATGGAGGTAAGTAATCTACCTGATGAAGAATTCAAATTAATGGTCATAAAGATGCTCACTGAACTTGGGAGAAGAACGGATGAACATGTGAGAACTTTAACAAAGAGCTAGAAAACATAAGAAAGTACTAAACAGAAGTCACAGAGCTGAATAATACAATAACTTAACTGAAAAAAAAAAACTAGATAGTTTAAACAACAGACTAAATGAAATAGAAGAATGGATCAGTGGCTTAGAAGACAGGGCAGTGGAACTCCCCCAACCAGGGTGGCAAACAAAAAAGAAAATAATTTTTTTTAAAAACTGAAGCTAGCTTAAGGGACTGTGAGACGACATTAAACAGAATAGTATTTGCACCATAGGCTTCCCAAAAGGAGAAGAGAGATGGAAAAAGGTAGAACACTTATTTTTAAAAATAATGGCTGAAATTCTCCTTAACCTGGGTAAGGAAACAGACATGCAGCTCCAGGAAATTCAGAGAGTTCCAAATAAGATGAACCCAAAGAGATATACACCAAGATACATTATAATTAAAATATACAAAGTTAAAGATAGAGAATGTTAAAAACAGCAAGACAAAAACAACTTTTGCATACAAGGAAACCCCCATAAGATTATCAGCTGATTTTTTTCAGCAGAAATTGTACAGGTGGGAGTGTGTTGAAAGGAAAAAACTAAGTAAGTATACTCTTGGCAAGGTTACTATTCAGAATTGAAGGAAAGATAAAGAGTTTTCCAGACAAGCAAAAACTAAAGGAGTTTATTATCACCATTAAACCAGCCTTATAAGAAATATTAAAGGGACTTCTTTAAGTTGTAAAGAAAAGATGCTAACTAGAAACAAGAAAACCAGTTAAGGTAATAATCTCACTGGTAAATGCAAATACATAGTTAGAAGTAGTGGATTAGCCACTTATAAAGCTGACATGAAGGGGAACCTGGGTGGCTCAGCCAATTAAATGTCCGATTTCGGCTCCGGTCATGATCTCATGGTTTGTGGGTTCGAGTCCCGTGTCAGGCTCTGTGCTAACAACTCAGAGCCTGGAGCCTGCTTCGGATTCTGTGTCTCCTTCTCTCTCTGTCCCTCCCCCACTCACGCTCTTTCTCTCTTTCTCAAAAATAAGTAAACATAAAAAAAAAAATCTTTAAAAGAGAATAAAGCTAATGTGAACATTGAAAGCCAAAAGCAGTAAAACTAACTATAATAATTAGTTAAAGGATACACAAAATAAAAAGATATAAAATAGGGCATCAAAAAAGAACATGGGTGGGGGTTAAAATGTAGAAGTTTTAGAATCCACCAAAACTTAAGATACTATCAATTTAAAATAGACTGTTTTAGACATATAGGATGTTATATGCAAACCACATGGTAACCACAAAGCAAAAATCTATAGCAATCACACAAAAGACAATGAGAAAGGAATTTAAATATAACACTAAAGAAAATCACCAAGCCACAAAAGAAGAGAGCAAGAGAAGAAAGAAACAGAGAAAGACAAAAACAGCCAGGAAACAAACAACAAAATGACAATAAGCACATACCTACCAATAATAACTTTAAATATAAATGAACTGAATTGTCAAAGCAAAAGACAGAAAGTAGCTGAATGTTTTTAAAAAACAAGGCCTGAATCAGGAAGAAATAGAAAATCTGAAAAGGCTAATTACTAGTAAGAAGATTGACTCAGTAATCAAAAACCTCCCAACAAGCCAATGTCCAGGACCAGAAAACTTCACTGATGAATTTTTTTTTCTACTTTGCTGGTGAATTCTATCAAACATTCAAAGATCTAACACCTATCTTTCTCAAACTCTTCCAAAAAAATCGGAGAGGAAGGAATGCTTCCACATTCATTTTACAAGACTGGCTTTACCTGATACCAAAACCAGATAAGACCATACACAAAATGAAAATTACAAGACAATATCCTTAATATACATAGATACAAAAATCCCCAACAAAATATTAGCAAACTGAATTCAACAGGACATTAAAAAGATCATATACCACACAATCAAGTGGGATTTATTCCAGAGATGCACGGATGGTTCAACACCTGCAAATCAATCAATGCGATATAGCACATTAACAAAATGAAGGATCAAAATCATACGATCATCTCGAGAAACACAGGAAAAGCATTCGTCAAAATTCAACACTCATTTATGATGAAAATTCTGAACAAACTGGCTATGGAGGGAAGATATCATGTCATACCTGTTAGAATGGCTTTAATCAAAAAGAGGAAATAACAAATGTTGGAGAGGATATGGGAAAAAGACAACCCTTGTACACTGTTACTGGGAATGGAAATTGGTTCAGCCATTATGGAAAACAATATAGAGATTCCTCCAAAAATTGAAAATAGAACTACCATATGACCCAGCTATTCTACTTCTAGGTATTTATGTAAAGAATACAAAAACTGTAAAATATACATGCACTTGTACAAAATATACATGCACTTCTATGTTCATTGCAGTATTATTTACAATAACTAAGATCTGGAAACAAAGTAAGTGTCCAACGATGAACAAATGGATAAAGAAGATGTATATATACATAGTACACAGTGGAATACTACTTAGCCATAAAAGAGAAAAGACTCTTGCCACAACATGGATGGAACTTGAGGGTATTATGGGGAGTGAAAGAAGTCAGACAGAAAAAAAGGCAAATGCCATAGGATTTCATTTATATGTGTAATCCAAAAAGCAAAACCAACAAATAAGACAAAAGCAAACTTAAAGGTACAGGGAACAGATCAGTGGTTACCAGGGGGGGAAAGGGGTTGGGAAGCGGGAGAAATGAGTGGAGTGGCTCAGGTGCATGGTGATTGGCAAGAAGGGGACTTAGAGTGGTAATCACTTTGTATTCGATACACAAATATTGGATTATAATGTTGTACGTGTAAAACTTATATAATGTTATATACCAATTTTACCTCACTTAAAGAAAAAATACACGGAAACAAATATGGCAGAAACCAAAGCCTGGTTCTAAGGCAGCCCTAGGAATCCGGGGTGGACTTTTGCTGTTGTTCCCACCCAGCATCCGGTCTCCCTTCCCGTGATTACAGTACTTTTGTTCCGTCAAGAGACTCCTCCCTCACTCTTTGTGCATGTGGTTCCAGAAAGCTGATGCTGATTCCTTCCTAGGATCTAGGGTGGAGCTTGCAGCGTAAGCTAAATCAATCAGTGTGTTCTATCTCCCAGTCACTGGGTTTGGTTCAGGGATGGCGTATGACTTAAATTAGGTCTATGAGAGCCAAGATAAGGAATTTCAGAATGACTATTTCAGCAGTTGGAAGGTGGGCTTGGTATTTCTAGTTGGACCTAAAACCTTAAAAGTTTATAAGGACTGAATCTACTGCCACCATCTTATTAGCATGGGCACTCTGTGCCCAAATTCACCATGAAGGAAGACACAGTTGTAAATGAAGGGAAGGGAAACAACTAGATCCTAATGACATTGATTTGGCCCTGAATCCAGCAGAATCTGAAGTCATCAAGCCTACTGTCAGATTTTCTCATTATGTGGGTCAGTAAATCCCTTTTTCATTTAATCTAGATTGGTTTGGGTCTTCTACCTTTTGCAACCAGATGGGCCACTTGCTTATAAAGGGTTTCACATGGTCTGTCTCATTACCAAATTTTCTATCCATGCACAGCTTTTGAATGAGGGTCTCTCAGGCTCCATAAAAATGTCGTAGTTGTACATTTTTTTTCTCAAGTAAGTACGTAAAGGTCATGCCTTCTGGATGAGAGGTCAGGGAGAAGGCGCAGATGAACACAGGACTAGGTTGATGGCATGAATCTGAGAATGATTCTGGAAGCCCTTAAATGCAGACACCCTCGATTAATCACAGCACTTTTTAGATTAAGATTGTCCAAGAGATGCTTCCAAATGGACAGTTTTGATATGGGTGCACCCCATAGTCCTAAAGAATGGCTCAGCATCCAGAGTTAAGATCATGGGATATCAAGCAATGGCGTGATTCCTCGACGAAGGATCCCACGGTCTATGAGAAAGGAGGGGAGGGGTTGGTTGAGGTCTTGAAAGAGTTGCCAACCAACCAACGGGAACATTGATTTCCAGTGGTCACTGGAAGCATCTGAGACTCCTGTGTCCTAAGCATCCTTCTGTCTTTTGCAAGTACCACCATGTGGTTAGATTTTTATTGCCTAGGATGTGTATGTGGTTTATGAGGTACCCCTCATAAAGTCCTCTGGACTTTCCGGATTATCTCATAACCTCGGCTTTAGTGTTTTCTGACCTGGGTTTTCCTGCCGTTTCTGGTTCAGAGCACATGAACGATGTGGCCTACTGGCAGCCCTGACCAGTTGGCTGGCTTATATGAATGTTCATTCTGTATGGAGGAAAGACACGCCTTGTCCACAGCTCCATGAACACTCCAGCCTGAGCTAGGAAAGGAGCTGAACATTGCTTATGTCCTATTGCACTTAACTCAGGCACTTGCAAAGAGGAACCAAGGCTGGGACCTTACAGTCCCAGCGTGATGGTTCTGGAAGCTCCGGCCATGGGGTTTCAGGTGATGGATCTGATTTGTGTCCAGGTCTTCCATTTTGTATCCTGGGCAATGTGGAGGCTGCCATCCCACTGTGAAGGAGGCGTCTTAGCTGTGGGGTCTGCAGGCTGAGTCACAGTGGACAGGAGCAGAGACAAAGCCGTATGTTGGCAGCTACAGAAGGCAGGAGTTGGAGTGGACATAATTACTGACGAAAGTAGAGTGATGGCTTGCTGTCAGATGGAGGCCCCTGACAGGGCATGGACTGGACTCTATACACAAAAATCAAGGCCAGGGAGCAGATAGCACAAACCAGGCTTGGTCAACAAGGGAAATCAGGGCTGGAGAAGCAATAGAAACAGAAGCATAAACCAGAAGCAGAACAAGGGACCAGCCACTGTCTTCTTGCTTTGCCAGGATTCCATGAGCTTCTTTCTTTCTTTCTTTCTTTCTTTCTTTCTTTCTTTCTTTCTCTTTCCTTCTTTCTTCTTCCTTCCTTCCTTCCTTCCTTCCTTCCTTCCTTTCTTTTTGGAAGAGAGAGAGAGAGAGAGAATCTTAAGCAGGCTCCACACCCAGCACAAAGACCAATATGGGTTTCAAACTCATGACTGTGAGATCAAGACCTTATTCAAAATCAAGAATCAGGTGTTTGACCGACTAGGCCACTCAAGCACCCCCAACATGGGTTTTTATTTTGCCTAATCCCCCACCTAGAATTGTTCTACACCTTAGAGGTCTCAGGCCCTACTTTTCTGAATTTTTTTTCTTAAGAACCTTGTGTTCAGTATTCTCTAGATGGGCTCCCAGAGGGCTAGCTAATATGGGAAGTTTGGCTCCTCTGAATGCTGAAGAAAAGAGCTGGGGCCAGTTCTTCCAAAGCCTGAAATTTCCAGTAGATTATTCCCATCTACTCCCACTTAATGTTGCACTGTGAATTCTTGAAATCTTAGTGTTTGTTTGTGCCTATATGTTCCTTTCAGAGAAATCACTTTTAGAGTGGTTTGTTTTTTTGGGGGGGGGCTAATAGGACTTCCTCAAAAATATGAAATTTCTCCAAGTCCATAGCTACTTGGTAATTTTGAATAATGAAAGAATGTATACAGTGCTACAAATTTGGGGGGATTTATACCCTTACTTACAAATAGGGTTTAGGGTAATTCGAAATAGAAAAAATTATAAACTATGTAAAAGGATAAAACCAAATGAGTTACATTATCTGATACATCTGAATAAACCAGCTCCTTGGGAGATACAATCTTTTTCCTGGTACTAAAAGGAACATATTGTATATGTGTATGTCCTAACAGAGGGAACACAGAACCACTTCCTGGACAATATCTTCAACAGCAGTTTCAGAGACAATTGAATAGTGTTCATGAGCACAAGCTCTGACGTCAGACTGCATAGGTTCAAATCCCAGCTCTAAGGATTTCTACCTGTGTGACCCTGGGCGAGCCTCATATCTCTAGGTCTTAGTTTTCTTACTTGTAAAATGGGAACAATAATAGAAGCATTTTCATTTCATTGTGGGGAAAATTAAGTGAATTATTATATAAGAAATTAGAATCATGTCTGGAACATGATGAGTCTTAATCAGTAAATCTTACTAAGATCCAGCAAAGCACTAGTTCAAGAGTGGTCCAAGGGCCTGTGCAGATGAGTTTAGAAGCTATCGGCTAATTCTGTTTTATATTGCATCCATACTCCTGCTCACCCTCCAACTTTTGGGAGGGAACTTACTTTCACATCCCTGGCTTCCCTTTCGCGAAAGTGAATCCCCAGCATCCTGTGCCCTCTCTGTGCCCTTTTTGGTCTTGGATTCCCCTCCCCTGCAATGTTTGACTTAATGCTTCCAAATGGCAGCTAGTCTTGTCCTATTGTTCTTTTCTTCCTTCCCCTCTGTTATGCCTTGTCAAAACTAGCCTTTCCCAAACACTGACCTCCCAGGAAACTGACAAATACAGTGAACTAATTCAAGCCAAGGTGCCTTCGTGACCTTTGATTTGTTATATGCATCAATTTGGCTAGACTATGGTGCCCACTTGTTTTGTGAAACACCAGCCTAGATGTTTCTTTGAAAGTATTTTAAAAATATGATTAACATTTAAATCAGTAGACTTTGAGTAAGTCAGATTACTCTCTGTCATGTGCGTGGTTCTCACCCACTCAGTCAAAGGCTTTAAGGAGAAAAGATTATGGTCCTCTCAAGGAAGAAGGAATTTGGCCTCCAGATTACTTTTGGACTCAAGACTACAATATTGACTCCTGTCAGAATTTCCAGGCTGTTGGTCTGCCCTGCACATTTCAGACCTGCCATCTCCCATAATTACGTGAGCCAATTCCTTAAAATAAATCTCGCTTTTTCTAAATATATACATCCTATTGGTTCTGTGTCTCTGAAGAACCCCGACTGATGCAGAATTAACATACATAATGGCTAAATATTTTAGCTTCCTCACTATGTGAAATGTTCCTCCATTAACATTTATATTTCAGCAAGGGCTCAACTTTAAACAGAAGTCAATGTGAGCATTTTTAAATATCATCAGAGAGAGAGAGAGAGAGAGAGTTGCGGGAAGACAGGTATATCCTAGTGACTTTGAAGTCACTTCAAGAAGCAGCTGCCTATTCATGAGATGGGTCCTGGGCTTATCCATATTTGGATTTATTTCCTCCTCCCCTAAAGCTATACATGGGGCATGTGGAAATGCCTTTAGCTATCGCTGCGTACCACACACATTTCTTTTAGTCTGGGTTAACATTTGGAAATCATATATAAATAGAAATAGTCTTCATATTGCTATGTGCACCTGCTGTGAATGTCAAATGCTGGTGTAATTCACCTATTCATCATAATCATCGAACAGTAAGGTAAACATGAATCATTGTTTCCTTAAGAGTCTGAAAGGCAACAAAATAAAATATTTCTCTGGAACTTCCTGGAGGAAAGGCAATCTTCTACCTATTACATTAGGGCAGAAAAATCAATCAGTCCAAAATCAAAGTCTTTTTCTTTTTTAGCTTTTCATGTGGAAGACTGTCATCAATAAATCTTCCAGAGTCATCATGGTTCTTATGAAAGTAATATCACATCCTTCCAGAAATGGTAGAACAATGATAATGTAGGGTCAAGGTGGACTTTGGAAAAGAAATGAACTCCACCTGGGATATTATAAAATACCAAATCATTTTGGTTTCTACAAGGCAGACTATTATTATGAGAATGGTGTTCCCTCTGCATGAAAATGTAGAAAATTTGTATTCACTGATAGAACATAGTTACCACATTTCTTTTTTATTGTTAGTGTTTTGACAATCACTTATCCTCATTCATTCTTGCTTGCTCGCCTGCTCTTTTCTTCCATTTTTGATCTGTCTCATGAGATCATGGGTATTGTATGCTGCAAGAAGCAGAGGTGATGATTCTATACCTTGAAACAGAAACAGGTGAGCTGGATAATCCTCTCTACGAGACTGAGGAAGGAGTCTACAGCAGAGGAAGAACGGGCAGAGAAATTTTTAAGAAAGTTTTACCACCTGGGACCATGACTCACTTTTGGGGAGAAGGCTTAACCAACCCTCTATGAGAGCTGGTTGAGAGTTAAGTTCTCTGGGAGCCCAGGGAAGGGAAGGGAAGTGCTGGCTGATGGAGAGGTGGAGGGAAAGAAGAAGGGAAAAGGGACAAAGAACCAGGGATTTGAGGTTTGTCTTTTAGCCTCATTCCAAGGATTTACCAAGTACCATGTGTCCAGCAGGACAAGATGAACTATTTTATTAAAAGTAATATATGGGGAGCCAAATTATGGAAAGAGCCTTAATGTCCATCAACTGATGAATGGATAAAGAAATTGTGGTTTATATACACAATGGAGTACTACATGGCAATGAGAAAGAACGAAATATGGCCCTTTGTAGCAACGTGGATGGAACTGGAGAGTGTGATGCTAAGTGAAATAAGCCATACAGAGAAAGACAGATACCATATGTTTTCACTCTTATGTGGATCCTGAGAAACGTAACAGAAACCCATGGGGGAGGGGAAGGGAAAAAAAAAAAAGAGGTTAGAGTGGGAGAGAGCCAAAGCATAAGAGACTCTTCAAAACTGAGAACAAGCTGAGGGTTGATGGGGGGTGGGAGGGAGGGGAGGGTGGGTGATGGGTATTGAGGAGGGCACCTTTTGGGATGAGCATTGGGTGTTGTATGGAAACCAATTTGACAATAAATTTCATATATTGAAAAAAAAATAAAATCCAAAAAAAAAAAGTAATATGTGGGGATAATTATGCAAAATACTAATTAGTATGTGTCTCCACATCTCTGCATTTCACAAATCCCTTGGCTTATATCCTGAAGCCCCCCCTGTTCCTCAAGCCTGAAGTTATGGTCATTTGTTAGCCACTGGCTGCGGACCCAGAAACAAAGGCCACAAACACTGGACAGGGACTAAGTGGGAGACAAGGATATGGAAGCAGAGGGTAGGCAAGACTTCCCAGCTCTCATAAACATTGGGACAGATGCATACATCCAGGAAGGGAGGACAGGAAGGAGGATAGTCCATAATACCCCCACCTGTAACCAGGACCTTCCTTTGCCCAAGCTGAGAGCTCAGTGGATGCTAAGTAGTCATTGACTGATCCTTCTGGCTGCTTTCCTGTGGACCATGCCAACCTCATGACTTAGTTTCCTCATCGGGGGGACATGAGGATAAGGATCTGTTTACCTTTAGTGGGGCTGACAAGGAGCAAAGTGGATCTAGACCAGAGTTTCTAAACTTTGGCATTATTGGTATTTTGGATTCCGTAATCCTTGCTGTAGGACAAGTCTGTGCATTGTAGGATGTTTAGTGACATCCTTGGGCTCTATGTGCCAGATGCCGGTGGCACCCCACCCCACTCCCCTGGTTGCAACAACTCAAAATATTTCCAGATGTTACCCAGTGTTCCCTGTGGTACGCAACTGCTGGTCTAGACTGAACCTGTTTGAAAGCTCCCACTGAGCCAGGACCTCTCTCTATTCCCCCACACCTTCTCCTCCCTATGCCCACTCTCCAAATCTGTCCTCTTTTCTCCATCTCCAATACCTGAGTCAAAGTTATAATCTTCTCCAGCCTGAAAATTTGGTGTGGCTTCTAGCCTGTTTTCCTGTATCCCCGTGTATCCTCCAAAAATCACTCCTCCACCCTGAAGCCACGTGGACTTTTTAAAAACGTCTGTCCTGTGCTTAAAACCCCTTAGGCCATCCCATTTCTTTCGGATGGAGACAAAATCCTTTGCCGCCTGACCTGGCCTTGTGTGCCTGAGATCCTCTACAGATTCCTCAATGCCATTCACTCCTCTGTCCCCTGGGCTCTGATAATCCTGTTCTCCTTTCATTCACGGGTGGGCCATCATCCAGCCACATGGCCTTTGCACATGCCGTTCTTCTGCCTGAGATACTCTCCCCCCACATATTCTCCTGGCGGAAGCACTGTGTCCCTCCATCAGCGTAAGCATCACTTCCTTGGCGAAGACTCCTCTGGCTGCTCGGAAGGACTCAGGTTCCCGCTGCGAAATGCCGTCGTTACTGTATGGAAGGTGACTTTGTAGCACTTACCACTTGTGGCTTTACACTAGCGGGCTATTAATGTCGATCTCCTTTCCCCCCTCCCTCCCTCTCTTCCTTCCTTCTCCCTTCGCTTTTTAGGGACATACCTCCACATGAGTCGGCTGAGCCTGGTCTGTAGCCCTCCCAACCCCCACCCCAAGATCTCTGAATACTACATCTTTTCTTTCAGTTACTTATCTTCCAACCCATCTCCCTTTCTAGCAACCTACCATTAACCCTCCCACCCTTTCTGTGGGTTAAGAGGTCTCTTAAAGGAATACCAAGTTGCTGGAAAGATACCACCCAAAGCTCCCTTGGGTGGGAGCCCTCCAAGATGATGAAAATGCCCCAATATTCTGTTCAAAGCAAAGGAGTCCTGAGCTCTCCAGTTACATCTCAGCCACAGGGCTGCCCAGGGCTCTAGGCTGTGTAGCTGGTGAGAAAAAAAAACAAAAAAATTAAAAAAAAATCAAACAGTAGCAGAAAAGAAAACCTAGCTCATTGCATGATTTTTTCAGGGAAACTTGACTTCAGCAGGGCTTTTGGCAGTAGGCAAGAGAAAGTATAGTTAATGATAAGGGCTGATAGCGGTATTGCTGATGGGTCGTGAACTTGTCTGGCTCCTCTGTTTTTGGTTTGTGGTTCTATCCCAAGTCTGTAATGACATATAAAATAATAGACCGCTTATCCTGGTCCTTCCTTCTCATTGCAAATCACATTTCTTAAGACAATCCATGGAATTTACAGGATGTGAACATGTTGGTAAAAGTGTGTACCACTCAATCGATGGCTCCTGAAGACTTCACACCTCACATTGAACTTCAACCTCTTTCTCCACATGGTTCCGCATTAAACTTGCGTTTCCGTTTTGTCTTTCTTCTATCTCAGTCCCTAGGTTGTTGAAATTCCCTGTGTATACGTCCAGGAGAGAGCTTCGCAAAATGTCCTATACCAAAGAATAGTGAAGTCATGAACTCTTCCAGTCTTGATCAGACTGTGCTGGGGATATAGATAATAATCATAACGCAAAGATAACAATGGGAAATTGCTACAGATATCTACTGGTCATAGGACACTTTTCACATCCATAACTGCATCCCTATGACATTTGTGGGATGCTAAGAGAAAACTCTGCACAGAGACTCGAGAGATGTTCTTCTCCACTGGAAATTCCATTTTACTAGGATTTCTGTTGTCAACCCCAAGGGCCACATTCTGGTTTGCTTTACAAACTCAAGGAGAAACGTTCACAGGAAAAATTCATCTAGAAGAGCTAGGAAAGCTAGATGGCTGGGGAATTGGGCTGCTGTCTGGTAACAGGCTTAAACTCCACGATTGCAGACTGTGTCTGTTTCCTTCGGTATCATTTCCCTAGAGCCTAGCATAGTGCTTGGCATTTGATGTTCCCAGTACATATCTGTTGATCTGTGTGTATGGCAAGTGACACAATATGGAAATGGGTGGGAAGCCTCTTACACAGATGGGAAATAGGAAGGAGAAAATGTGAAAAATGAGGAAAAGTGGCAACAAATGAATTTACATTATTTTCTTTTAAAATATTTCTTCTTCCAGGCGCCTGGGTGGCTCAGTCGGTCAAGCATCAGACTTCGGCTCAGGTCATGATCTCACAGTTCGTGAGTTCGAGCCCCGCATCGGGCTCTGTGCTGACAGCTCAGAGCCTGGAGCCTGCTTCCGATTCTGTGTCTCCCCTCTTTCTCTGCCCCTCCCACTTGTGTGCATGTTCTCTCTCTCTCAAAAATAAATACATAAACATTAAAAGATAATAAAATAAAATATTTCCTCTTCAATGATATTGTCCTTAGGCTAGCATTAAGGTGCCTTGTTAATTACTGTTATTACCTTTTTTTCATAGCTGGAGAAGGACACAAAGCATGGATTCTCTTGGGTCATATGCTGAATCTATTCATCCTTCCTCTGTTTTAAAATACGCTTGTGTCCTTTTTGATCTTAAATAAATTTGTGTCTGTCTCACACCATTACAGATTTAAGAAGAGGCAAGGGTCACTTGCTTACAGGAAACAACAATATGTACAGGACTGGTCATTTCTGGATTTCTGTGAACAAGTTAAAATTTTTCTGTTGACCCTCCGTGATGCTGGAGGCCTTAGTTCTCTTGGGGGAATGTTCCTGGAGCCTGGGGATGAAAATGTATCCACCTTTGTTTTCCTCTCCGTCAGCATACGGTAGACATAGTCACAGGAGTATCTTATAAAGTTTCTCTTAAGAAAAGAGATGTTTGTTAAGCACTAAGTAGATGTCCAGCCCTTTAGGATGCAAGGAACTGCAAATGCATGGTTCCCTTTGTGGAGCTGAAATCTGGGTATGAAGCTAGCCATCTAGTTGGGGGCAGTATTCTGCAGAATAAAAAGGCTGGAGCTGACTCTGGCTTCCGTGCTCGGGCTTCTTATACCTGGGGCTTCCCGCTTATATCGCTTCGACCTCCTTCTTTTCTCCAATTCCCAGGGTATGCCTCAGTGCTACAGATACAAACTCATGCACACGCAACACACACACAAGCAATTCAATGGCTCCTCTTTTACAATCTCACGTTCGTTATCTGCGCAGTATGATAGAGCCGTTCCGCTGGTTTTGAGTCTAAATCACCCACTGCTGATTGACAGTGTGATCTCGTTTAGCTCACTAACCTCTCTGCGTCTTTCTTTCTTTCTTTCTTTCTTTCTTTTTTTTTTACATTTGCATCTCGAGTATGTTCTCATGCCATAAGGTCAAGCAGGAGAAATACAGGAAGATATAAGGAGGATGAAACAAGTCCCGTTTCCAGTCCCACAGAAAACGCAAGTTAGTTTCCAACCACTACCACATTTCTCTGAATTTGTGTCACCATGGATTGTTAGCCCAGCGCTATTTATGTACCACTCTGACACGATGCTTCCTTATCACTTCAATTTTTTTTTAATTTTTTTTAACGTTTATTTATTTTTGAGAAAGAGAGAGACAGAGCATGAACGGGGGAGGGGCAGAGAGAGAGGGAGACACAGAATCGGAAGCAGGCTCCAGGCTCTGAGCCATCAGCCCAGAGCCCGACCCGGGGCTCGAACCCACGCACCGCGAGATCGTGACCTGAGCTGAAGTCGGACGCTTAACCGACTGAGCCACCCAGGCGCCCCTATCACTTCAATTTTAAGGTACATGCCCATTTTTGAGAGGTTCAAATGTGAAAAAGAAAAATCAGCAGAGCATGTACATGCATCCTACCCATCCGTGGAATCAGCGGTGTGCCGTGCCCAGGCTACAGTGCAGAAATGATAAAGGAGCCGTTGCCAATTATATGGACTATTATTTTGGATGCATTCTGTTTTACTACAATAATGTTCCTGGGGATCCTGAAAGAACCCAGAGCACAGAACTTGGAAGAGCTGTTTTCATGAGTAGTGGATAGACACGATCCAATGCTCCGCATTTGACTGACGTTACAGTTTTATTCAGCTTCCGTGAGCGCATTTATTTTTTTTAAATCCAACATTCTTTCTATGAGAATTTCTTTTAAAATAATAGCCACTCTTCGTGCCTCCCACAAATAACCAGCCTTGCGCGCTTGCTGCTGAGTCGGCGCTGGCAGAAAAACACAGTCTGTTTCCCAGGGCGGCCCTGGCTCTCCCTTCCAGCCGCGCGGACAAGGCTAAGGCAGCATGCACCGCAGCCTTGCAACTCCGATTGGCCTTGGCTGCAGAAGCTCCTCAGTCAGACCAGTGTCCGTGTGCGCTTCAAAGTGGAGCAAGGTTTATATTTTCCGGGCGAGAATATAAAAGCATTGCCTGCTTCCTTTTTTTCATTTCAGAATGGGAAGTTTTGCTCAGTGAAGAATGTATACATTCCGAACTGTGAAAGCTGACTTAAGAGTGGCCGTGGCCACCTTCCTCCTGAACCACCATGGAATTTTGATGGTTTGTTTACACATCAGTCAGTCCAACCTCACCTTGGGAGCAAGGTATGAGCCACCTGGACTGAAGGGCAGGGACAGAGAACATTCTACATCCCTTTGTGGATTTGTGTAAGAGTAGCTGTAATTGACCGAGCACTTGTTAGGTGCCGTGCACTGTTAAAAGCAATTCATAAGCTCGAGGCATTTATTTATTCTTGAGAGAGAGAGAGAGAGAGAGACAGAGAGAGAGACAGAGTGCAGGCTGGGGAGGGGCAGAGAAAGAGGGAGACACAGAATCCAAAGCAGGCTCCAGGCTCTGAGCTGTCAGCACAGAGCCCGACACGGGGCTTGAACCCATGAACCTGATCGTGACCTGAGCCGAAGTCAGACGCTTAATCGACTGAGCCACCCAGGTGCCCCTAACCACCTATTTCTCATTTCTCATAACACATACAATGGGTAACTGTAGTGACATCTCACAAATGAGGAAACTGAGTGTTGTGTGTTTGCGCCCCACCCCCAAATTCGTATGTTAAAGTCCTACCCTCAGTAGCTCACAATGTGACTATATTTGGAAATAGGGCCTTTAACGAGGTAATCAAGTTAAAATGAGACCAACAGGTGGGGCCCAAGCCAACAAACTGATGTCCTGAGAAGAAGGGGAAATACGGCCTCAGGGACAGGCATAGAGAGAGAACACCATGTGAACATGAGGACAGCCATCTCTAAGCTCAGGAGAGAGACCTGGAGCAAATTCCTCCCTCAGGAAAAAAACCAACCCCTCCGACACCTGGATCCCAGACCTCCAGAACTGTGCGACAAAACGTTTCTGTGTTTAGGTTACCCAGTCTGTGGTACTTTGTCTCAGTAGTCCCAGCAAACGAATTCACTGATGTTATGCAGTTCGTCAAGGGTCATCCAGAGAAAGAGGTCTGTGGCTCATGCATGAGCTTCCGTGTCTGAGTCTGGAGTGTGGACTCCGTTTAACACCATGCTCTACAGTCCCTACTGAGTAGTAATAGAATCTCTTCCTGGGCTTCATGCCCCAAGAAATCGGATGAGCCTATCACATGGGGTTAGTGGTTCCTATGTACTTGTAATAATACCCACAGTAACTGCTCGTCTGCCATGTCATGCTCTTGGTGAAATATTGACTACGTGATTATTCCCCAGGGAGAAGCCAGGGCCAAATCGACCCTGTCCATCTGTCCTGCAGTCTGTAGGCTCACGCTGGAGCCGAAAACTGACTTCAAGGACGCTTTTGCCCAAGTCATCCTCTGGGCCTGATGATTACGGTCACTGTGCCTGGAAATGGGGTATACTCCTGAAGACATTTCAACTCTCCTTTATGTCCTAATTGTGTCATTCAACTGCTCAGAAATTTGGACGCCCATCCACTGTCTTTACATGCAGAATAAAGTCGCTAATCCATTACCTCGCAGGACGTGACCCTGGCCTATGCTTTCAGTCCCCACTAGAGAACCCAGGCCTTTTCTCCCCACACGCAGGCACGTGTGCTCACACAGACGCGTCCCGGGTTCACACTCGTGGTGGCTCACCACCTCCTTCCAGGCTCCGCGGTCCATTCTCTCACACCTGGGCTTTTACTCTAGGTGATTCCTTGACCTGAAACTGCCTTCATTTCCCTTATTCATCTGCTGGCATCCTCCTCATTTGCAAAGTCCAGTTCCAAGCTTACATTCCCCAAAGGCAGGCCTCCCATCCCTTCAAGTAGAATTATTTCCCCTCTACGTCGAAGTCCCAGGGCCTATTTCCCAGTCTGCCTTCAAATGAAGATAATTATGACTCTGTTATCCCCACGAGCTCTTGGGAGACGAGGCTTTTGTCTTTTCATTTTGTATGTACCCTCTACAACATCTAGACTGATCTTCATACCGTGGGTACTCACTAAGGTTTTGCTAGATTCTAATGCAGTCACCTTAATGAAGGCTCCCAAACAGGTTCCAAAAAATTTCACCTATCTTCAGGAATAAGAAGCAAAGAACAGGGGTCTTGTCCTGGCTTTCATTTTAAACAGAGCCAGCTCACAAAGGCAGAGAAACTCTTTCTTATGTTTTTCCTGGAAGACAAAGCGTGGGCCTATGATCACCAAGTGTGTTTTGTGGTCTCAATTTCAATGTCTACTAACTTATAAGGTTTTATTTTGTTTCTAGACTGAACTACTTTGAACTCCAGGAGTTGATAATACAGCATACCCTGGCGACAATCCCTTCACCTATGTCAAGTCCTGAAATGACAGCTCAGATAACAGGGTGGCCCCAAACAGAAACAACATGCAATGTCAGAAGGCCGCACACAAGAAATACGCTCCCCAGCTCATGGGTCTCACTGAGAGTGACTCTCCAGTTTAAAAGCAGTCCTGATCCTCATAGCTTGGTCTTGATAACATCATTAGCAGCATGATCAAAAACTTATGTTCCCTTTTCCCTGGGATAAATTCATTTTGAACTTGATGGAAATTATTCAGCTATAAATGGAAAACTTGGGTGTAATTGGTAAGTGTGTGGGACCCGGAACCATTTGGATGGGGACTAACCCTTACTTCTTATTAGATCTTAGGGACTTTGGATGTGACTTAACTTCCTGGGCCTCGATTTCATTGTCTGTAAAACGGGGACAAAGGACTATTTTGAAGGACTGTTACAATAAATTAACGGAGTCAATAAACAGAAAGTCTAGTAACCAGAACATAGTCAGTGTTGGATTTAATGTTAACTGTTACTATTTCAAAGGTCTCTTTCACCAAAGAAAGGAAACAGCAGAGAGTATTATTGGCTTCTGTTATGGATTCCATCTCAAACTCCTTTTCTTCTGCTGTTTTTTCTTTTCAGAATATGTTGGAAATTACCAGTAAACATACAAGCGGTGCATGTATATTTAGTTTCACATACAACCTCATTGTTGCTTCCTGGCGTCTTTCCAAGATATCTTACAAGTTATCAATCTCGCCAGGACAGAGTGTGTTTTCTGACCACTTCCCCTTTGCAATTAAGGACTGTGACCACCCGCTTACGCACAGACTGAGACCAGCAGCCTTAACCCCAAAGGAGGTCAGAAACTCCCAGCTCTTCCCGCCGAGGGGGCTAGCTGAGAACCCGATACCGTGTGTTTTAAGGCTGTGGCTAAGACTGTGACCATAGGAACTGGGAACACCCACCAACACCCTGCTTCCCCCCCCCCCCGCCCCACTTCCTTCGCTTCAATGCCATTAGCATGGTTGCAGTGCATTTGTGAATGTTTTGAGTGGAGTTAGGTTTCTGATGTTTATTGTTGAATTGCTAAAGATTTGGAGCGAAGACAAACAAGCAGACAAACAGATAAGCAAAGAAATAGACAGAAAACACCCCTGGACAGACTAGTACTATGAGCAGACATGCTCAGGATAACTGGGGTTCCTCAAGGTCTGGGCTCTCACCAGAGCCCCAGGATTTGTCAGTTGCTCTGCAGATAAAACCTGCCCTAGACACACAGCAAGGAGGCTTTATTTGCATAGGAAACCTGCCAGTCTGGCCTTGCAGATAGTAGGTCAGGGTGGTAATGAGTTTTCCTGTTTACCTCTACCTTCATGGAAGCATTGAATGCAGGGCTGAAAGGGGCTGGGGAGGGCCATCTCCTCTCCTCTTCCCAGATTGGGTGTCTCAGTTAAATCCAGGGCTTTGCCTCTCTTATTACTCTCTGTAGCAAGCAAAGCATAGAGACGTAAGATAAACTTACAAGGACTTCTGAGTGTGTGGGAGGGCTTGGGAGTGAGGCTGGTTGGGCTGGCAATAGAAACATCAGGTTGCATTGTGTTATCCACAGGCTTCCCCATCTGGCTTCATTATGGTGCGTCCTACACATACTTATCCACACCAACTAAACTCCACGTGGTTAGAAGCCGTGTCTATGCTGTTTGCCATTGTATGCCCAACATCTACCGCAGTGCCTGGCACATATCAGACTCTCAGTGCGTACTTGTGGAATAATAAATAAATGTCTATTAATAGGTGTAAATACATATGAGTTGGTATGGTCTGGTTTTAAGATATTCAGTCCCACTGTCTTCATACGTATATTTGTGTACAATCATGCCAGTATTTTGTTCAGTCTACTTTTCTTCCTTCCTTCCTCCCTCCCTTCCTTCCTTCCTTTCCTCCCTCCCTCCTTCCTTTCTTCCTTCCCTTTCCTTTCTTATTGAAATAGGGACAGCAGCCTTCCAAGGTCTCAAATACATTTGAGAAGAGCCTCTGAAGTCTGTGTGTGTTTCCTTGGAGAATAGACTCCAAAGGCTCTTCCATTGTATTTGAAGAGACTTGTAGTATGCAAGCCTCTCCATCAAGACAGATTATACATTCCTTGAGTGTCTAGGATTTTATGACTCTTTTGAGAGAAGCTCAAAGAAACTGAAGTTACTGAATTTGGTTAGGAGGAAGTTGAATGGCACACTTTAAGATTATGAAAGGTTATGCTCTTTGAAGATGGTGTTGGCTGAAGGATTATAAATTATAGCTTAATATATGAATCAAGAGCCTTAAAAGTCTACCTTTTCATCTGGTAATTCTTCTAGGAATATAGCTGAATGATATAACACGGAAATCAGCAAAAGTTCCATAGCCAGTAAAGTTCATCATATTATTGTATATGAGAGCCAAAAGTTGGAAACAATTTTAATGTCTAGCAATGGGTACTGGCTAAGTAAATTATGGGGTACATCCATTAAAGTGGAAAGTAGGACACTTTGTTGTGGCTTTTTTGAGACCATGCTATTCTATGTCCCTAAAGAACAAACCACTAAATTCATAAGTTAAAGAAAAAATTGATATATTTAACACAGGCTTCATCTCTGGAACCCTATTTCTTTCTACCTTTGAACTTCACCCCAGGAACTTTAGCAACTGGGTGGGTTTTAAGGATTGGACAAAGCTACCTGATGCACAAATAATTCGTAATTTAAAATCAAAGCTTAATGATTTATTTTCAGTGTTACCAAATAACTGTGCATGTTAAAATAAACATGATAACTAAAAAAATAGTCAAAACTTTACTTGTAAGGTTGATATTTATAAAGAGTGTTTATTGATGAGGAGGAATATTAGAACAATATCAAGTAGAAAAAAAGGACAAAAATGTGCATGTACAGTGTAATATAAATAATATAAACATGTTTACATAAATATATACAGGGATTCATATGCTATTGTTTACAGTGATTTTCATCATATCGTAATATTTTAATATATAAAATTTAATCTTTATTTAATATTAATTTTAATATTTTATGTTTTAATACATTTTATATAGACACACATTGATTTTATATTAAATTAAAATATAATTAAAATATTGAAAATTAATTAGAGTTACAGTGGATGGATTGGGTTAATTATAAAAAATAACTTTTTATGGCAAATAGACTTTATTTTTAGAACAGTTTTAAATTTATAGAAAAATTGAGGCGTGCTTAGGTGGCTCAGCCAGTTAAGCATCTGACTCTTGATTTCAGCTCAGGTCATGATCTCACTGTTCATGAGTTTGAGCCCCATATCAGGCTCTGTGTTGACAGTGGGGAGCCTGCTTGGGATTCTCTTTTGTCCTCTCTTCTGTCTACCCCTCTCCCACTCCTGCTCACTTTCTCTCTCTCTCTCTCAAAATAAATAAATTAATTAATTCATTAAATTTACAGAAAAATTGAGAAGATAGTAGGGAGTTCCCATAAGCCTCTTGGCTCAATTTCCCCTATTATTAACATCTTATATTAGTCTGATACATCTGTTATAATTAATGAATCAACATCAGTACAATATTATTCATCAGAGTCCACAGTTTATTCAGCTTTCCTTAGTTTTAATCTAATGTCCTTTTTACGTGTGGAGATCCCATCCAGGATACCACATTATGTTTAGTGTCATATCTCTGTAGGATTCTCTTTGCTGTGACTGTTCCTCAGACTTTCCTTGCTTTTGATGACCTTGACAGTTTTGAAGAGAACTGGTCAGGTTTTTTGTTTTTTGTTTTTTTAATTAAAGTATAATTGGTGTATGACATTATGTTAGTTTCAAGTATACAGCATAATGATTCGATATTTCTATATGTTTTTATGTTGTGAAATGATCACTATGGTAAGCCTAGTGAACGTTTGTAATCATACACAATAAGAAGAACTTATTGATGGAAAATGTTTTCAAATACTTGAAATGAGATCCTCAGGTAAAATGTGTGGCTGCTTCTTCCCTGACAGTCGTGGGGAAGGGCACCCCCTTTTCTCCTTGAAGGGTTAGTGAATCCAAGGACTGGGCAATCTGGACCATAGAATACCTCTTGTCTTCTAAATATGTGTTGTGTTAGGGAGACAGAGCAAGAACAGTTTAGTGCTGCTGCGAGAAATGGCCATGGTTCTTCTGGCAAGTGTTTTACCAAGGAGTAAATACCTGGAATGGAATACCTGTCCCAAGGGCTCAGTGGTCTTAGTAAATCCCCTGTTTTCGCACCCCTTTCCCATTCAAGTCCCCTTTCGTATAACAGATGATGGAACTGCTGAGGGCTGGAGTTGATCTACTTCTCCCACGGCCTCCTACACATTGTACAGTGCTGGGTGTTTAAGTCACCTAGCATTTAGCTAGGTGCTGGGGGCGTTCAATGACAGACTTAGATAACGAAGCCAGAAAGAGCCTAAACTGAGTGCTTTCTTAACTTGCACTTGGCTCTGACCCCTAGTTTCAATCTGTGAGATTCAACTCTCAACTGTCTATGTCTCTGGATAAAGATCCAGACTAGGACAGCCCTCAGGAAAGGGCAGGACTGGTCTACAGTGGCCCTTAGGGCTCTCCAAATATGGCAGACTCTTAAATACTGTGGTAATAATATGGCAATACCGAAGAGCAGAAGGAATCCAATACTTGTGATTGGAAGGCAAACACAGACATCTCATCTTCTGAGTAAACATAAAAGCAATGCCATGCATTTTGTTAATAATCTGGGCTATTTGGGGGCAGTATGTGAAGAGGGTGTTCATAGAGAATATATTTTATTATTCCCACTGATCCTGACAAAATACTCTTTGGATCAGAAGCACCTGATAAGAGCGACCCTCCATGGCAGCTTGGTTTTCCTAAGGCCAACTTTGTAAGAATTGGCCTGAATTCTGGGAACACCTCGGAGCTTCCCTGTCCTCCTTAGGGGCAGGCTAGGTCCTGGAAATGTTTTCTGGGCTCTAAAGACTAGTTCATTCTGGAAAATGAGAAGCAAGGAGCAAAACGAGAGAGAGAGAGAGAGAATGAATTGCTACAACTTAACTGCTACATTTTGTATAACAGTATCTAGGGGAGGAAAAATGGCTCCAACCAGGGGCAGAGAAGTGCCATTACGTTTCTTTCCACTCTATGTTCAAGATGGTAAAAGAAGACACCAGGCAAAGACATCATACTCTTTCTAAGAAGTCTGGCCCTACAGAGAAGATGCTGGAAGAAACCTATATTAGTTTGCTAAGGCTGCGATAGCAAAGTACCATAGACTGGGTGGCTTAAAAGACAGACATTTGTTTTCTCACATTTGGAGGCTGGAAGTCCAAGATCAAGATATTGGGAGGGTTGGTTCCTTCTGGAGGCCCTGGGGGAAGACTTCTTTCCAGGCTTCTTTCCTTCTCTTGTAGGTGGTAGTCTTCCCCTTGTGTCTTTACATTGTCTTCTCTTTGTATGTGTTTGGGTCCACATTTCCTCTTGTAAGAACCCTAGTAATATCAGATTAGGGTCCATGTGAATGACCTTGTTCTAACTTAATTACCTCTGTAAAGACCCTAACTCCAAATACAGTCAGATTCTGAGATTCTGGGGGTTGAGACTTCAAAAAATATGAATTTTGGGGGGTACACAATTCAACTATAACAAAGTCTATTTATTTCTGACTGTGGCAGACTCTGGCACAGGCGTATTCTCCAATCTTTATATCTGCAGATCTGGGGTCCTCACTCTTTACGCCAGTGAGAGAGGGTGGAAACATCGATGAGCAAACATTGCATGCAAGTCTCTGCTCCTACAGAAGGCACTGAAGGAGCCATCTCCTCAATCCCAACCTAGATCGGACCTTGTTCTCTTTCTAAATGGAGCAGTTGCCGAAAAAGCAAACTTTTATGGCGAATCCAAAATAGTTTGAAACTATGAAGCTGGGCAGTTTGGCTGTGTGGTGGAACCCATTAATTATAGTATGTCCTGATCATGTTTATTTGTCTAAACTCTTCTTGGTATTGCAGAGCGGCCCCCCTTGGACATTAAACAACAACAAAAAAGTGAGAGCCCATACAGCCCTAGTCATCTCCCCTGTGGCTCAGGTCTTGTCTCCCTGGGAGGGGCCCTGCACGACGTGAGCTCACCTGGGTCCCATAGAGAGAGATGTCCCTGAGCATAGTTGTGGGTCTCCGGGACCAGAAGCCATCTCACTTATCATCAACCAAATGCTCTGCAGATTAAACTGATGGGTTGGGAATGAGGGGGATGGGTGATGAGGCAAGAGCCACACTCACAAGTCCTCTCCTAAATGTCTTTTGTCCCTGCCCCCAGACTGTGGTAAAATAGAGCAGGGACCAGCTGGCCAGCCTTGTTTGTTTAAGCTGTTGACTAATCTCTGAGTTCATGTGCTGAGCTGGTTCATGAAGTTCTTGAACTTTTATTATCCTCAGACTTCTGGCACAGTGAAGATGAAATAAAAAACTGCCACTATTTTTAAAAGAAGCCTGTGAGATTGAGTGAAGTGAATGACTTCGAATTAAGAGATTCAAGGAATTCAAAAAAATTTGCATACGATTTGTTGACAGCTACTCTGGGCCAGGCACTGAGCTAGGCTCTGGGATCGGAGTGAAACTGAAATTTCTTCTCAGCTCTATCAAGAGCTCTACTCACTTAGGCTACCTCTGAAGTCTGCAACACTAGGCAACATTGATCCTGTTTCTGTGAAACAATGTTTTAAATGGAAAACACTAATAAGCAGATATAAATTGGGAATAAAGAAAAGTGCATATAGATGGCTGCTTTCCAGTATGGGAGCCACCAGCCTCAGTCACTGATGGACTGAGGAAATTCAGTTCTCTAGCTGCTTTACCCACACTTTAAGTGTTCCATAGCTGTACGTGCCTAATGGCTACTATATTGCACAACATGAGTATAGGACGTTCCCATCATGGCAGAATGTTCTATCGGACCGTGCCGATGTAGATAATGAACAAACACACATGGTTTCATATGGAATATTTTTCATTCGAAAGCATTTTGCAAACTGCTGCCTGTGACATCTGGAAAGGCCAGTTAAGGTTGCTGATTTATATCTCAGGACTGGAAACAACCTTAAAAATTACCTAGATTAACTACCCATCTGATAATTAATCTACTCTACAACATCTCCACTAAGCCTCTATCTGTGTTGGGCTTAAAAATTCCGACAACGAATATTTGCCTTTCCAGGCAGTGGATTTTATCAGTGAATTCCCCCTGGTCCAACATGGTTGGTATAATTTAGTACAAGGCTCTTTGAAAATATTAAGGGATTCCATATTCTTACAAATGCCTTTGCAGAGGAGTCACACAATTTCCCCTGCATTTTGTATAGAAGGAGTAAATGTCCCATGTAAATGCAGATGTCAAAAATAAAATGAGGCTATGGTGTCACCTGCCCGCTTGTCCCACAGTATGATAATAAGAACAATTTAAAAATTAAGTTTGGAGGTAGTAACACAGCCAAATTACTGACTTCTTTGCCAACAGCGAAACATTTCTCAGTGATTTTCTTTCCCCCAAATATTTGAACTATCGAAAAATGAGCAAATTTTCCAGATGAAGAATTATCTTTACCTTTTCTAACACCGACACCTTGAGAATTATAATCGGTCATGATAGACGTACTTTTGCAGGGTATCTCTGCTTGAGTAAGCAGGACATACTGATGCGCTCCAGCTTTTCCTAAAGGTGTCGGCATTGCCAGCAATATGGTGTTTGCAACACCGGGTCATTGCACCACTCAGGTGCACTGGCCGTGCAATGTCACAGCCATGCTGCTGTGTGACCCTGAAGCCACTCTACTGTGTGTTCCTTCCTTGTTTGGTCATTCCTCCGACTGTGCTCCCTGAGTACCTCCGGCTGCAGTCGGATACTCTTTACCGGAGGGGAGATACCATGGTTTCAATTCTTCTGTCTCTTTTCCTGCACACTGGATTTGTTTAAAGATGAGAATCTGACACGGCTATTCATCTAAGCTTTCTCGTTACCGCCGCTAAGTAAAGTGCATAGATGTTGCCAGGAATCTGAATGGCTAATAAGAACTAGAAGAACGTAACATGCATATATTAAGCACTGTTCTAAGAATTTGTATGCAAGGACTCTAATTGTATTCATTACAACCCGTAACGTAGATGCTGCTTTCTTTATTCTTTAACGGACCTAACTAAAGCACAAGACACATAAGCCACCCAGCCAGTGAGTGGAAAAGCTTGGATTTAATCAGAGGATATATGGCCCCAAAGTCCCTGTTTTAAACTAACTGTTTTTAGGACAGATTTCTAAAGTTTTCACTCTATAATACAGCATGGGTGCATGCATGTTAAATAATAACTGATTTCTATCCTGTTTTGCATGGGGACCTTAGACAAAACCTATGTACTGTTTTATGAGCGTAACAAAGAACATAAGATCTATAGTCAGAATGGGTGTGACATTTGTTTAGGCATTCAATCCACACTAGTTTGAACAAAGACCCATTTGAGTATCCGTAGTTTTTAGTCTTTTTGTTCTACCTTTCCAAGAAGGCTAATAGTGCCTGTTTGCACATGAGTGTTCCATACACGTTTGTTGTGGTGGTGGTGATGATGATATCTGCCCTACCGGTCATTTCTGAAATGTATTTGCTCAGAAACATCTCATCATACACATTTTTGCATCTGTGTTGCTGTTTCAAAGTTTTAAGATTCCAGAGGGCCCACTTTATTCAACGACACTGATTAACTGCCTAATGTGTCCTGGACCTTTTGCTGGGTGATGAGGGTACAATAATGAAAAAAATAATGTTCTCAAGTCTCTCATGGTCTCCTGGGAAGACACTCATTTATAAACAGATGAAATCACTGTAATGAAGAAAGGGACAGCTTAAAGGGGAGTGAGGGATAAGAGTAGAGATACTTTTAGAAAAATCTAAGGATTCGGGGGGAAAGCCAGGAGGAGATATCACCTGGGTCGAGACTCGAAAGTTGAGTAAGAGTCAACAAAGTAAACAGAAAAGGCAGAGAAAACTTCGCAGGTGCACTCGGGCCTACGGTGTGACCTGGAGCGTGTCCAACCTGCTCCTTCTCCATTTTAGCGAAGGTCACCCCTCAGCTGCAGAAAATGAAAACCTGTGGGGCATCATGGACTCCTTCCCCTTCCTCACCCTCCACAGCCAGTCAGCCACCCCACCCAAAGCACTCCACTTCCTAAATGCTTCTGGGACCATCACTTCTCTCCACCACTTCTGCCCCTACTGTGGTCGTTTCTTGCCTTTTTCTGGCCACGGTCCAGTGGCCTCCAGGACAGCTCTGTCCATCTCCTTCCAAACTCATGCTCCACACTGAAAGGGAAACGTCTAAATTGCAAATCAGAACGTGCCATTTCTCTGAGGGGGAAACAACTTTCAAGGACTCTCTCTTGCTCTTAGAATAAAATTCAAATTTTTATCGTGACTGGCAAGCTTGGTGATTTAATCTCTGCCTATTGTTCTAGTCTTATCTTTATCCATTCTTTCCTCACGCTCTGACCAAGCTCTTCTGAACTTCTTGCATTTCCTTGAATGCATCCTGTTTTGCTTCTGGGCCTTTATATGTGTTTCTTCCCACTAGTTTTGGAAAACTATTACTCAATACCACAAGTCTCATCTTAAATATGGTGTCCTCCAAAAAAGGCCTTCCTTAACTCCCTAGTCTAGGTTAACAGCTTTTCTTCTGTGCTCCCAGAGCACATTTTACTAATTACACTATATGGTAAGTGGCTGTTTCCTTGAGTAACAGCATGCTAAAATGGGACCAAATACTAGGTGGCAAGGATTCCCATAGTTCACAGAAGATACTTGCAGAGAAGGAATCTGGAAACCAGATTAAAGATATAAGTGACGGAGGATGAAGTAATCGAGGGATGGCTCGTTGGGAGAATTTATGAGAAAGACTTTGAGAAGGACCAGTTGGAGAGCTTGATATTTGTTCTGAAGTTTGAGATGGCAGAGATGAGGATTTCTCGAATGTCTAAGAAGGACCAAAAGTAAATGCTTGTGGCTGGAGCTGCCTGTCTGGTGGCAGAGCTCAGAAGAAGCTGTTCTGGGAGCAAAATGTGTTTTTGTTGACAACAAGGCAGAAGTGTGTACTGGGGACAAGACGTGGGCAGCCAAGGAGGAGACAGCCTGAGGATAATATTCAAAGAGATTTCATCCAAGAGAGCTCCCAGCCAGAGGCAGACTGTGGCCAGAAGAAAGAAAAAAGGATATACTAATAGCTGCAGAAACTGAGGGGGTAGTTATCTAAAGGAGAGGAAACTTCAGTCAGATGTTTTTGGTGGGAAGTTTTTCAAGGAAATTTGAAAGTGCCCCATGAAATTACCAGCTTTGAATAATCATTCACCAAACCCAAAGAGCACCGGCCCAGGTTTCCTATCCTTTGCCACTCCCAACTCTACCCCACCCACACAGCACGCCCTTTAGGCCATGGTCAAGTTTCTAGACTGATAGTCCTAATCTGTGGGAGGGAAGATTTAACTTTAAATGGAATCAATTTTTTTTTTTTATTATTGAACTAATTCCTTCATTTAATTAGCAAACGAGTGTGTTCTCAGGACAAAAGTGCCCGGGGAACTTTTTATTATGTAAGTGTTAACGAAGAAATTATGACACTTATCTGAGACTTCCAGGGAAAAGGAAAATAAAAATATGGATTACTGAGTGGTTTTAAGGTTTTTTCTTTGTCTTTCAGTTTCAGCAGTTTGGTTGTGGTGTGCCTAAATGTGGATTTCTTTGTATATATCCTGTTTGGGATGTTCTGACTTTTTCAATCCATAAGTTGATGTCTTTATTCAGTTAGGAAAATTCCCAACATAATCTCCTCATATGTTGTTTTTCCCCTATTCTTTTTTTTCCTGGAACTCCAATTACACATATGTTAGACCATTTGATAATGTTCCACATATTTCTAATGGTATATTGTTTTGTTTTTTAATTATTTTTCCTTTATGTGCCTCAGTTTGGAAATTTTCTGTTGAACAGACTTTGAATTCATTGACCCATTTTTTTTTCTTTTTTGTATCTAGTCTGCTATTAAGCTCATCCAACAATTTCCTTATTTCATATATCTTATTTTTATTTTCTAGAATATTCATTTTATTATTTTTAAACCATCTATTTCTCTGCCTGGAATTCTTTTTATTTATTTTCTTTACCCTCTCCTCTATGTTCTTTACTGTACTTATTATAGTTATTTAAAAATTCTTGCCTATTTTCAGTATTTTGATCATCTGTTCATCTGCTTCTGTTGAGTGTTTATCCCCCTCTTGATTATGAACCACACATTCCAGCTTCCTATTATGTCAAGTAATTTTTTTAATTGTATAACTGACATTATGTATAAAACAACTAACGTAGATATTACTATGCAGCTAAGGTGAAGAGGACTTCAATCAAAAATTGAGGTGGGATGGGGCGCCTGGGTGGCTCAGTTGGTTAAGCGACTGACTTCAGCTCAGGTCAGGATCTTGCAGTTTGTGAGTTTGAGCCCCGTGTCGGGCTCTGTGCTGACAGCTCAGAGCCTGGATTCTACTTCAGATTCTATGTTTCCCCCTCTCTCTACCCCTCCCCTGATCATGCTCTGTGTCTCTCTGTCTCTCAATAATAAATACACGTTAAAAAATTTTTAAAAAAATTCAGCTGGGTTGAGGCCTTAGTTTCAGTGCAACTCTTGTTTCAAATATCTTGAAGTCTAAATATTTGCTCTGTGCTTATTGTAAATCTCTCTCTCCAGCAGTATTTTCAAAAATTCTTAACTGCCACTGTGAACCTAACAACTTCCCAATACTAAAAACTATCCTTAAAAGATCAGTGGTGATCATAGTTGAATGTAGGTTTGGAGTATTATATAATGAAATATGGAAACATTGGGGAGATCCGTGGCATTCAGTGAGTGGATATTTTCCAAATGACCATGCCTGATATTACAAAGTCATCCCTGGGGAAGAGATGCCTTCGAACAAAAAGGTATGACCGATGGATGTTATTGTAATGGAGGAAGAAAACCACCGAAGGGTTTCAATGTCACGGTGCAAATAATGTCTAAAAAAGAGACTACTTATTGAGTTTTGGTGTAGTAGAAAAGGAGAAATCCACAATTATCAGGAAATTCAATGAAAATACTCCTCCCTTGGGGCGCCTGGGTGGCTCAGTCGGTTGGGTGTCCGACTTCTGCTCAGGTCATGATCTCTCGGTTCGTGAGTTCGAGCCCCGCGTCAGGCTCTGTGCTGACAGCTCAGATCCTGGAGCCTGCTTCCGATTCTGTGTCTCTCTCTCTCTACCCTTTCCCTACTCGCACCCTGTCTCTCTCTCTTTCAAAAATAAATAAACATTAAAAAAAATTAAAAAAAAATACTCCTCCCTTTTCTAACCATATGTTTTCATGAGGCTATATTTTCTTTATACACTTCAAGAAAAACAATGTATCACATCAGAGTGAGTACAGAAGCAGGTAGAATACAGTTGTCTTCCATTAAAGAGATTTGTAAACAAAAACAATGCAATCCTATTCACCAATATTTTTATTTTTAAAATGATAGTTACTTTTCGTAAAATATGTCACAGACTGTCACCACAGAGTAAAAAAAAAAGTCTCTGTTTGGATATCTAATATGGTAAATATTAATAGTTATCACTCACATTAAAAAATTCACCCTTTGGGGGAGTTTCTGATTTTTAAGAGTAAAAACGTCCTGAGATAAAACTTTGAGAACTGCTGCTATATAATTACATAAAATGTGAAAGTGACTCAAGTTCAAGTTGTGTTAAATTTTATAAGTTTGATATTAAAATTTTACAACATTAGCATTAAAAATACATATGTTTATTCCTCATTATTATGCAGGCATATTATGCCTTTAAGTGTGTTGTATGTTTTCCTAATCTAATTAGGCTACCAATGTATTTAGAGAGATTTAGAGAGCGACATTATTTGGGCACTTTCCTCTTTAACACTCAGACTTCTCCCCAGTTCAGCCTTCTGTTATGAGAATACCAGAATCGGTTTGCATATTCTTTTCTTCATTTTAATTGATTTTATTATTTACTATTATTTTTAAGTTTCAGTATAGTTAAAACTCAGTGTATATCCGTTTCAGGTGTACAATATAGTAATTCAACAATTGTATACAATACCCGGAGCTCTTCACAAGTGCCCTCCTTGATCCCTGTCACCTATCTCACACATCCTCCCCCCTTCCCTCCCCGATCTCCCCTCTGGCAACCACCAATTAGTTCTCTGTAGTTAAGAGTCTGATTTTTGTCTCTTTTTCATTCCGTTCATTTGTTTTGTTTCTTAAATTCCATACATGAATGAAATCATATGGTATTTGTCTTGCGTATTCTTTTCTTTATTTATTCATTCATTTTAAAACCATTTTTTAAGCACTGTATGAAGGCATACAAAGAATACAAAGATAATAACTTCCCTCAGGAGCTAAGGATCCAGTAGGTTAGACAGAGAAATAAATGAAAGATTATAAAAGAAGTTTAGAGCTATGATAAACATATGCACACGGTGTAACAAAGAATTATGAAGTGGTGCCTGACCTATGGAAGGTATCATGAAAAGCTTCATAAAGACAAGGGGCCTGAGCTGAATGTTTGAGATAAGCCAGTGGTCAGATGAGAAGTTCAGAGAAGGTCAATCTTGGAAGAAAAGACTGAATGACCCAAGGTATAGATGTAAGAAATGGGAGGGTACAAGTAATTCTGTGTTGCTGGGGCATAAATTGTGAGGCTGGAAGGCGAAAAGAGGCCATAAAGAAAAAGTAGGAACCAGAAGACGCTATAAACATGATAGTTAACTGATCAGCCAGTTTAAGGGGGCTCCACGAAGCCCTCGCAAGGACTGAAAACCACAAGTCTGTGGGAATGCTTTGTATGGCCAGCATGGTGATTTAAAATGGATAGGGATGCTTTTCTCCAATTTGCCAGTCACCCACGTTCTCCATGGTCTTGTCTCTTGTCTCTCCTTTTCTTGTTCCATCAGTCTCTGTATGTTTCCCTGCCTACTGATGATTTAACTGACACTGAGGCCATTGGTGCTGTATTAGCCATTTGTATCCTACAGGTGTCTCTCATCTAGCTTTTACCAGATCTTGTCCTTAAACCCTTGATACGTAAAGCACTCCACTCCACCCCATCGCCATCCCCCCAAAAATTAGAAAATTTGAACATCAGTGAATATCAAATCCCTTTTCTAGAGATTTACAATATACTTTTGTACATTACTGCCACTGATAAGATCTGTATCAAATAAAAACCAACTAATTTTGTGTTCAAACTAACACAACATCTAGAGTTTTTTTTTTTAGAGTGCCATTTTTAGAGTGCGGTTAGGGAATGCCTAAGAGTCTCTGAGATTGTCTCAGAGGTTCTGTGAAGTCAGAAGTATTTTCTAGTAACAGTACAGCATTATTGTCCTTTTCCATTTTCGTTCTGCCCAGAGGGTACAGTGGAGTTTTCTAGAGGCTGTCTGGTGTTCAGTATTAAGACAAATTAAATACTGAAATGGATACGAGGATATATGAAGCCAAATAGCAATGTCATTTGAAAAAATGTAAAACAGTGTCACTTTTCTCCCTACTTAAAAAAATATAATTTTTTTTAAGTTTATCTCTTTATTTTGAAAGATTGAGAGCAGGGGAGGGGCAGAGAGAGAGGGACAGAGAGAATCCCGAACAGACTCTAGTTGTCAGCGTGGAGCCTGACTTGGGGCTCCATCCCATGAACCATGAGACCATGACCTAAGCCGAAATCAAGAGTCAGACACTCAACCAACTGAGCCACTCAGGTGCCCCTAAATGGTTATTTTTTAAAAATAAAACTCTAGTGTGTTAACATGCCAATAGGTTAAAAAAATCTCTCAGTTTAGTTTTCTAATATGCCAAATATTCGCAAATATAATTCAAATGAACAAAAGCCCTTTGGTGTCCTCATTAACTTTAAAGATAGAAAGGACAACACAGTATCAATTCCTTGTCTTTGATATTTGCACTTTAATTTTCTTTTGGGGGGTTATTTCTTCCCTCTTCTCAGCCCATAGGTCATGTTGGGGTAACTTGATCCCCTGGCCTCAAGGGAAAGACACCGGATTCAGGTGTGTGTCCAATCACGCCTGGATCTAAACCTAACGTTACATTTTTCAACTACACGCACCAATAAATTGCCCCTTGACTCCAAAAGATTTTCATCGTAATACACCGGGGTACCAGGAAATGCAGTTTGAGAAATGCTGATCTAATCATCATGCTCTTTGCAGCTGAGTACTGACCTACACTTGCATCTTCAGTTGTGTTTTTGTCTTGCCATCTCTTAATACCTTGGTTTACTCGGGCTTTGACTTAATTATTTTGCAATTTGGGTAACAGATTAACTGGTTAATCGATACATTAAAGTAATAATAAATATATTTATGAATTCACAGTAAGACAGACATGATCAATTGGGAAGATGTATTAAACAAATAATTTTGGTAACATAATCATCCTCTGTCTCAGATAGCCCCCTGGCCACTCTCTCCCTGGGTAGCTATTATTCAGGGATTAGTTTTAATCATTATCTTTGCCTAGGAAGTCTGCTCGGACTCTCCAGAATAGGTTAGCCGCCCCTCCCCGCCCCATTTACAAAAATCTTCTCATTATTCTTGCACTTCGCCTTCAGAGCGCTCATCGGGGTTTTAGTTAATTATCTGATGATTTGTTTCTTTCCCACCACACTGTAAGCTCCATATTTATCTTGATCACTCTGTCACTGGGATCCAGGTTAGTGTGTGGTATATGGCGGGCTTCCACTAACGTATCTGTGGAGTGAATGAATGAGTGCACGAGTGTCATGACAGGAGAGGTTAAGGATGCTGTGGGGGCATAAAACAAAGGGAGCCGACCCCGCTTAGGGGAAGGAACAGAGGACTAGTAGAGAGATGACACTGGAGTGGAAAAGGAAGGATGAGTAAGAGAGGCATCCAGCTATGCGGAGAAAAGAGAGACGTACACTACAGCTAAGTGTAGTATTTGAAACTGATGTAGAGGGGCGCCTGGGTGGCTCAGTCGGTTAAGCGTCCAACTTCAGCTCAGGTCATGATCTCACGTACTGTGAGTTCAAGCCCCGAGTCAGGCTCTGGGCTGATGGCTCAGAGCCTGGAACCTGCTTCCAATTCTGTGTCTCCCTCTCTCTCTGCCCCTCCCCCGTTCATGCTCTGTCTCTCTCTGTCTCAAAAATAATTAAACATTAAAAAAAAACATTAAAAAAAAAAAAGAAACTGATGTAGAAAAGGAGTCTTGAGCCAGACGGTGAAGGACCATGTAAGGTTTTTTTTAATCTCAAGAGTTTAGACTTTATACCAACGACACTTAGAAGCCATTAGAGGATTGGAAGTAGGGAAATGACAGATCTTTTTGCTTTAAAAGGAAATCCTGATCAGTGGGTGCAGAAGTGTTCAGGGGCCAGCAAGTCTGGAGGTAGTGGGACCTGTTAGGTGACATGATCAATCAGGTAAGCCAGTGTGGCTTGGACCTGGGACACATTTACTGCACACCTACTATATGCTAGGCCACGTTCTAAGAAATGGGGATATAGAGGTAAATAATACAGACAAAGTTCTTGAACATACGGGGTTTAAATTTTTATTTTTTTTATTTTTTTTAACGTTTATTTATTTTTGAGACAGAGAGAGACAGAACATGAACGGGGGAGGGTCAAAGAGAGGGAGACACAGAATCTGAAACAGGCTCCAGGCTCTGAGCTGTCAACACAGACCCCGATGCGGGGCTCGAACTCACAGACTGCGAGATCATGACCTGAGCTGAAGTCGGCCACTTAACTGACTGAGCCACCCAGGCACCCCTAAATTTTTTTTTTTTTTTAATGTTTATTTTTGAGAGAGAGAGAGGCAGAATGTGAGCAGGGGAGGGGCAGAGAGAGAGAGCGACACAGAATCCGAAGCAGGCTCCAGGCTCCGAGCTGTCAGCACAGAATCCTCGTGGGGCTCAAACTCAGAATGACAAGATCAGGACTTGGGCCAAAGTCGGATACTTAACCGACTGACCCACCTAGGCACCTCAAAATGTGCTGAGTTCTAAGTGTTCACCTGAGATCACAAGCTTCAATAACTTAGAGATGTGTCATTTGTGATAAATCTTGCCTATAGGAGTGCCTGTTGCAGAACGGTAAAGAGGACACAAAACTAAAAAGTACTAATGAGATGTAGAACGTCCACAAATGCGGAATTTTTGTAGGTGTCTAAATTGTCCAGCACCTCCTTCTCTTACCTTCTGCTGAAGACGCCTCAGAATCTGTGAGTCTAGTCCATATTTTCATTTTCTCACCAAAGCGCCCAATTCTAAATAGGGGCTTTTACAAAAACCCTGGGAAGTTTTCTTTAGCAATGAAACTAACATTTAACGACACCTTTAACCTTGTGTAACATTCATCTTTCCCGAGGCACAGGTGGATTAGCTCTCCCAGGGTTCCTTACATCTTCGTGTCTGCCTCTCTTACCTTCAGGATCCTGAAGGGAAATAACCACCCCGCGGTAGGAATGGCATGTGCCGAACCCCGTGGAAATGTAATACATGGTCCTGTATACGAGGCGCACTGGATCCTACCCTTCTCTCCGTACCGGTTCCCTTTTGTACGCCAAGCTCGGTGCCTGTAGGCTCTCTGCTCCCACATTCAAAACGTGCCTTACTCAAAACCACTTTTTGAGGGTGCAGAAGCAGGGATCTGGGACGGGAGCTCTGGTTTTCTAAGGCTGCCAAAATAATTAGGAACCTATATTTGGAAGCATGATAGAGGCTGTACCCTCAGGATCCTCAAGGATATTCCTTAGTGAATTTCTTTTGGGGTGAGCGGAGGGGGAAGGGACTTCAGAGATCACCAAGTCCAACTTTCTACATCCTCTAGCAGAAACTGAAGCTCAGGGATGCTAACTGCCAGAGCAATGTGTGTGATGTCACCTTATCCTCTATCCTTAACTGAGGCACTATCTGCATCTGGCCCGGCCCTGAGGGGCAGCTGAGGATGGGCGAGGGGCGTCCGGCACCGCCTGAGCAACCCACAGCCTTATGCTCTCAGTGTGTGATGGGGAGCAGGCCACTCAGTGCGAGTAAGAAAGCGAGGGAGGGAGAAAGGAAGGAAGAGGAGCCAGAGGTGGGAGTGGAAGAGGCAGCCTCGCCCGGGGCTGATTGGCTCCCGGGGCCAGCCCTCGCCAGCGGTTTATAAGAGTTGGGGTAGCCGGGCGCCCAGCCCGCTCGCCCGCGCGCCCCCCGAGCAGCGCCCGGCTCTGAGCGCCGCACGTCGAGGCCCGCCTGGCCCCGCGCCGGCTCCGCGCGGTCTTTAGGCTCGGTCGCGGGCCGAGGAGCCAGGGAGGGAGCCAGCGAGGGAGGCGAGCGCCGCAGCCAGCGGGCCGAGCGCCATGCGCCGCGCCAGCCGAGACTACACCAAGTACCTGCGCGGCTCGGAGGAGATGGGCGGCGGCGGCCCCGGCGCCCCGCACGAGGGCCCCCTGCACGCCCCGCCGCCGCCCGCGCCGCCCGCGCCGCACCCGCCCGCCGCCGCCTCGCGCTCCATGTTCGTGGCCTTCCTGGGACTGGGGCTGGGCCAGGTGGTCTGCAGCGTCGCCCTGTTCCTCTACTTCAGAGCGCAGGTGAGTGCCCGCCTCCCCAGGGGCCCGCCCACCTCGCCCGTTCCGCGCAGGTGGGAAACTGAGGCTGCCGTCGGCTCGGCTCCCCGGACCTTGCAAGTTCTGGCGGGGAAAGGGACTCTAAAGAGGGTGCGCCCCGCTCGGGGCCAGCCTGGCGCGGGGCCGGGCGCGCGGGCCTCGGGTCTCCGCGCCCGCCTGGGCCCCGCAGGGAGCGGAGCGTGGGCTCGCTCGTCCCGACCTGGTGCGTTTGAATTTCCCCCGCGACGCAGCATTGGCTGCTAACCTCTAATGGATGATTGCACACTCCCCACCCACCCCAACCCCAAATCCTTGCATTTCTCACTAGGAGCTAAGGATTGACTTACGTCCACTTGGGGCGGGGGCGCGGGGGGGGGGGTGTGGGATGAGCGCAACCCTGTCCCTTCCCGCCCACCACCTGGAGGGGTTGGTTCCCGGCGCTGGCTGCTTTGCAGGTGTGCTCCGGACCGCTCGGCTGGAAGGGAGCGCAGAGCGGAAGGTCGCGGTGCTTGCACCGCAGGCAGCCGCTGGAGCACCCGGGGGGATGCCCAAGGCGCCAGATGGGCGGAGAAGCCTGGTGGCAGGACCCGGGCTCCGCTCGCGCCTGGGGGCACGAAGAGGGGATCACCACGTGCCTTCCCGTTAAGGTGGGCGGCAGAAGGAAGCCAGGGGTGCGTGATGGTGGTGAGGTTCTCACCCCTGATACAGCCTCGCTACAATCCAGCAGACAACTAAACTTCTAAAAGATGAGAAAGACGGCTGGGAACTGCAGTGAAAGATAGTAGAAAGGAAGGGGTAAATCTGTAATATTATGCTTTCTGGTGGTTTATGCTCTTGTGTTTTCTTGGAAATTGCAGTGCAGTTGGTTGGATTCATTCAAATGTTCTTGTCTGGTGCTGTGAACTCTTTCTCAGAGGAAGTGGAGGGCTGACTGTGCATTTTTTTTTTTTTTTTTTATGGGAAAAGAGAGTTGGGTTTGGACTTCATTGGTTTTCAGATTCAAAGGTGATTACCAAACCAAATGGGGCACATCAAAACATGGCATTGCTTGGAGTGTATGGGTTTTGACATGTGCCAGAGTCTTGAACTCCATTATTTGTAATGCTGGGATTTTTGTTTAATATTCATTATCCACTGTTTTGTGTTTTATAGAGCTAGTTTTATTTACCTACTAAAACAAAGGTGGAGATATGATGAGCCATACTTCAGGACACTTGTATTTGTATATTAATACAAGTAATCTTTACCTATTAAGATATTTGTTACTTAAAAAAAAAAAAAAAGCCCACAACTTTTGCTATAAAGATTACACCCACCTATAGGGAAGTGATGGAAAATGCTTTTTCTTTCATCAGAGTATGCTACAGTGGAGAATGACCCATTTTCCCATCCAGTTTTCTCCTGCCACCCCCACATGTAAAGTCTGTATATATTGAGTACCTACACTGCAGATGAGACTATTAAATGCTGTGGAGTGTGGGTTAAGAATCCTTAATTTAGCATGCAATCTCCACCTACTGTGTGCATCACGTGGTGCCAGGCATTAGAGAGACCTATTAACAAAAGACTTAAAATTCTTAGTCAAACACGAGAGCACGATTCAGAAAAAGGATGGGACTGCACAAGTTGTCTATTACTTTTTATCTTCTCTATCACCTTAGGGACATGGCATTTTCGTAGCAGTAATGGTGAAGTGAGTGTTAAGCATTGAGAGAGCAGTAGGCAATGAATGAGCTCAGGCACCAGCAACAGCTCAGATTGGTGGGAGCCATGGATGGGCGTGGCCATGTACAAAAGAGGGACCTGCTTCTGTAAGAATGGCAATGGTCTGGTAGGCCAAAGGGTCTGTCTGATGATCGCTCATTTTAACTTAGCAGTCTTGATATTACATGGGTGATAGTGAAATTCTCAACCCCATTTTTCCCAAAACAAACCAAAACAACAACAACAAAACCATGCAAATTAGTAAGCCCAGCTAGAAAATTTTCATTTTGGAGATTTAATGTCATCAGATTTCATAAGTACAGTTTTCCTAAATGCCATAAAGATTGGGGTTTTTTAAAGACTTATGCAAAATATATTAACCATTACTCTGGACCCCATTTTGTACTGCATTTTTAAAAATGTTTATTTATTTTTGAGAGAGAGAGAGAGAGAACACGAGTGGGGGAGGGTCAAGGAGAGAGGGGACAGAAGATCTGAAGCAGTCTCTGTGCTGACAGCAGTGAGCCTGATGCAGGGATTGAACTCAGGAACTGTGAGATCATGACCTGAACCAAAGTCTCACTCTCAACTGACTGAGCCACCCAGTCACCCCCGTCCTGCATTTTTAAAGGGGTATCTTCTTTAGGAAAGAAGTTACTGAGTTATAGTATCTACCTCTGATACCTAAAGGAGTCCTGGTTATTTAGAGATACATTCTGAAATAGTTACAAGTGAAGTGCTAAGATGTCCGGAATGTGCTTCAAAATAATAAGTGGGGAGCTTTAGGCGTAGAGAAGTGGTTTCCTACAGATGAAAAAAGATTGGCCATGGGTTGATAATTGTTGAAGCTGGGTGATGGGTTTGCGGAGTCCATTCTACAATTCTTCCTCCTTTTATGTGTGTCTGAGGCCTTCTTTCAAAGTTCTAGCTAAGAGAATAGACTCCGTTTGACCCGTCACTGATTTAACATGTTTACTCATATCAGCTCCTTTAGGTTAGAACTTGGTACCAAATAAGAGATTTTTTTTTATTTCCACTAAAGTTGGGGGTGTCAACGCCTTGGGGTTTCTGAATCCCTCTGAATTAGAATGAAATCATTTTGTTTGCAGTTTACAGTAAAAAATGAGAAGGAGCCAGTTTTATTGTTTTTGTTTAAAGTGGGGACAGGGTAGCTATGCAATTCCTCAGGAAAAAAAAAAGTAGAATTTAGTTTTAAATGCATTTATTTTTATTTTTTATGTATTTATTTTATTTTGAGAGAGAAAGTGAAAGAGAGAGTTCGCGCACACGCATGTGTGTGTGTGTGGGGGGGGGGTCGCGGGGAGGAGCAGAGGGAGAGAGAGAGAGAATCTTAAGTAGGTTCCATGCCGGCACTGAGCCTGATGAGGGGCTCAGTCTTACAACCACGAGATCATGACCTGAACTGAAATCAAGAGTAGGACGCTCAACCGACTGAGCCACCTAGGTGCCCCTAAATGCATTTGAGAAGAATGCCCAGAATAGTGTAAAAATTACGGTGAGTTTAAAAAGTTTTTTCCATTCTCAACTCATGATTGAATAGTTAAAAATGAATCAGCCTCCTGGATGTTTGCAGATTGCCTGTGCCCAGATTGAAAAGAAAAAAAAAAAAAAAAGCACTAGATCTAGAGTAGATTGGCTTTTCCTCTACCAACGTTGCCAAAGAAGAAAATAGCATGTGGTTTGTGCTATATATTTACCACATAGTATTCATACTTTGGTTTGCGAAGAAGAAGAAGAAGGAGAAGAAGGAGAAGAAGAAGAAGGAGAAGGAGAAAAAGGAGAAGAAGAAAACCTTGCAAAAAGTTGCTTGTAAAATTTATGTGCGTTTTGTTTCTCTTCTTTTAATCCACATAACCATATTCAAAGTTTGGAGGTTAGCTACAAGATAAGCTTTTCAGAAAACGCAATCTCTGTTGCCCTTTTAACTCCTTCCCCCAAACCCCAGTGTGCACACCAACCTCCCTGGCTGTTTGTTACCCAAACAAGGGAGCAATCCCTACCGCAACTCTGATGTGGAGGTGTGCAGGCGCCTGTTTGAAAAAACAGATAACAAAGTAGCACAAATGTCAAGCATCCTGCCTCATTTAACCCTACAAATGATTACATTTCTAGGAAGTTTTTTTTTTTTTAAAGAGTCTCACTTCGTATGAACTACATTATCTGGTAAATGCATTTATAAGTCTCTTAAATCAGATATTCAAGATTTATATAATGTGTTCAGACATTTCTAGGTATAATGAATTCATTTGTAACCCAGTTCACTGTGATTTTTTTTTTTTTTTTTTTTTTTTTTTTTTTTTTTTTTTTTTTTTTTTGATGAGCTTCTGTGTTCCTTTGTTGAGTGTAGTTAAGTTCAAGAAGGTAAAGACTGCCTCTTCTGCTCACTACATTATCGGCAGCATCTAGCCCAGTGCCTGGCATGTGTCTTTTGCTGAAGAAGCTTTTCAAATGATTCAGGATGCTAGAAATTTGCAAACATGTAAGTCAGCTAAGGAGTAGCTAAACTAGGCTAAAAAGTAGCACTTTTTATGTAGTCTTGCAAATTCTCTATCCAGACCATGGTGTCTGGAGAGAGGGTGTGGGGTAAGAGAGTGGTTGCTAGAGCCACTGGATGAGCCCTGGGGTGCCCAGCTCTGGGCACCAATCCCGCCCCTTGCTAGCAGTCTTTCCAGCACAGAGACTCCAGACCAGAGACCCTGGTCTGGTGTGTGTGGTCAGCCCACCCCCACGCCTCAACTCCTCTCTTTTCTCCTGGTCTCCATTTCTGGGAAGGGAGGGCTACAAGACCCTGGAACAAGACATTCCTAACATAGGCTCTAAACTGAAGTAAACAAAATAAATGACTCTATCAAAATGAACGATGCCATGCTTTCGTCACTTCTTTTGGGAAAACAATTGATCGCTTTGATCTATGTTTTAGCTCTTGTGTTACCTTCTGAACCGTGGTTCTCAGCTGAACATTCGAAGCCCTTGCAGAGAGAGCCAGTTGGCTCTTACCCTGAGGGATGTGGGTTCCATTGGCTGAGGGTGGCACCTGGGTGTGGAGACTTGCTCAGAGAGAGGGAACAAAATCTTTGTGTTACATTTCTTTGCATCGAATCATTAACCATTATTACTGTCACAATATTTTTGTACCAGCCGGCATGACTTGTAAAAAAAAAAAAAAAAAAAAATTCGTGTCCGAGAAATTTTGGGACATTTTAATAGCAGAACATCTGTATTTGCACTTTGGTATTTGAAAGCATTTCTGGTCAAACGTTCTCGTACGTCGAGAGGGCCTGGGGTCTAGTTAGGACGCAGATCCCCAGGCAGCGTGCCAGGGACCTGAGATTCTGCATTTCTAACGAGCTCCAGGGGAGCCCATGAAGCTACAGGTGTTTGGACTGGACTTGAAGTGGATGCAGCATCCGTCACTGCGGCTTCTGTGTGATGGCACTTAGTTGGTCAGCAGGTCTAGAGCTCAACCAGTTTTAGGCTCCCCAGGCGTTTCCCCACTAACACCGCCCTGTTCCTGTAGCTCAGCGATTTTCTGGTGGCGAGCCAACTAGGTCTTGGCATCATTCTTCTTTCTTGAGGTCTCAACCGAGTGACCCTTCACATCAGCTGCCCAGGCTTCTCTGATTTTGTGGGAAACTGATCGGCATGAGTGAGCTTTTTAAAAAAGTGCGATTGAAAAGCTTTCCTTATATAAAAACTCACATATTCTGATCTGTACTTATTATTTTAATTGTTTTTAATGTTTACTTTGGAGACAAAGTGTGAGCAGGGGAGGGGCAGAGAGAGAGGGAGAGACACAGAATCCGAAGCAGGCTCCAGGCTCCGAGCTGTCAGCACAGAGCCCCACGCGGGGCTCAAACTCACCAACTGCGAGATCGTGACCTGAGCCGAAGTCGGACGGATGCCTAACCGGCTGAGCCACCCCGGCGCCTCTAAAGAAAATACGAAAAATAAATATGGATTGCAAATAGTTTTGCTTTGTGAATGACACCTCTCCCAGGATCATAGATAATCCTTATTATATATGCAAGACTGAAATAATAAAATTTGTATTGGTGGGTGCACATTTGTTGAAGGCTTATTATTTCATTTGAGAATCTCAGATATGGAGAGAGTACTTTCTAGTTTATGTCTGATGGTTGGTTAGTAAACCTGCACATCTTTTTGATTACTTTAAAAAAGGCAAATCAGGCAATGAGAGACCTGGTATTAATTGATGGAGCTCATATTATAAACTTCTATAATTCTTCCTTTTTTCATCCAGTCTATACCTATTAATAAGCAAATGCTCATGAGGTACCTTGAATTTTTGAAAGAAGAGGACAATAAATTAAGCAAGTGTTATTTAAATAATTGATGGCTAATTCTCTCTACCCTTTACCTGGCAGCTGAAACCGCTACAAAGGCTCGTCAGAGCCCCAGGAGGAGACAATTTCAAGAGAAGAGTAATACTTGAAGAACTGTTTAGACAGAAAACCAGCTAACAATTCAAGGGGGATGGATATTTTGGGAGGGACAGTCCCTTACATTGTAGAAATTTTAGCATGTCCCCTCCCCAGCATCTGTCCCTACAGCCCGTTCGCCCCAAGCAGCCCTCCTTATCCCATGGGACACACCCCCTGACAAACGTACTACTCCAGGTGAAGAAATGTTGATGAGAGTTTCAACAAAAAGGGAAATTCGCTTCTGGCTTTAGGTTTTGGGCAATGGATTTCTCCCTCTTTCCTTGGCTGATTAAAAAATATACATTGATTACGGAAAAAGGCCAAACATGGTGGCTAAACATGGTGTTAATTTCGTAAGCTTCATGCTTTGAATATCCTAGTGGGTTTCATCATCCCATCTAGCAATGCTGTGTATGACTTACAGACAAAAACTTCTCTACCTGCACTGACCACGTGTGATTTTCCTTGATGCTCCTTCCTTCTATGAGGACTTTCATTGCCAGACAATTTTAATAATTTCCCCATGGATCACACGTGTGTACTTGTGTTGTGAATCATAGCTACTCATAAAAATGAATTAGAAGTCAATGTTTCACCAACACCGAGGGTGATTGTATTAATTATTAATTGTTGGGGACATAAAGACTCTTGCAAGAGTGAATTTTGTGTCCTGAAGTCAGCCACACTTTATGAAATAGCAGAATGATCGAAGATAATTTCTCTGTATCCTGTCTTTTTTCTTCTCCCCTCAGATGGATCCTAATAGAATATCGGAAGATGACACTCACTGCATTAATAGAATTTTCAAACTCCACGAAAACGCAGATTTGCAAGACACAACTCTGGAGAGTCAAGACACAAAATTAATACCTGATTCGTGTAAGAGCATTAAACAGGCCTTCCGGGCAGCTGTACAAAAGGTGAGTCCATATGAGGATCTGAGTCAAGGGCCTGCACTGACCCTGCTATTGCTGAAAATTAATACTGGCTAAGTGCTGTTGACTTTGTTCTTTTTCATTTTAATCATTTGTAAAAGAGCTAAAGAGAATTGTTTTGAAGAGACGAGTAGAGTTCTTTTGAAGCTGTTAGTGGCTTGTTATAGTGACCAGAGACTTTCATGCACAGACTCGTCCCTTTCCTATCCTTTCTTTCCTTTCCTTTTCTTTTCTAAGAGGAGGCATTTAAAGTCATACACTGAAGGACAGCAAAGATAGCTTGTGGTGGTCCATGGGTCAGTTTGCTAGTGTGAATTCCCCGCCCTGGAAACCTTTCCCTCAGCGTATAGGACTTGCTGCTGTTGCCTGTACATTTGGTTTTGTATTGGCAGACTCTCCTGGTCCACATCTGTTGATCCAGGACTCTGTTAAAAATGCTTGTAACTGGTCCAGTGTTGTCATCTGGGGTGAGGAGGGAAAGCGAGCAGAGCAGGAGCTGATGTGGCGCCCAAGGTGGAAACTGCGTCCATTTTCTCTTTTTCTGGGAGAGCTGGGTGAGAAGGGAGGAGATGGGGTTGGGGAAGACCAGTGACTTCTCTTACATCGACAGCTCTAAGTGACAAACACTGTCATAACTGTCATAACTGTGCCTTCTACTTTTCTGAATAGAGTCACTCGAGAATTTTGCAGCCTTGGAATTATTTTACGGACTGACTCCACCAAAAACTGGGGAGAACCCAGTGACTCCAGTGAATTCTAGCATGCACATCCATGTGGATTCTTACATGTACCCATATATCCCAGTCTCTAGTTTGCAGCTCCCTGGTCTATTTCTGATCATCTTCGAGTAAATCCTGAAGGTCTCAAACTCCTTAAATCTAAATTGAATTTTAATTTAGTTTATTTTTTAAAAACTCCAATAGAGTAATAGCATTTTTTAAATGTTTATTTATTTATTTTGAGAGAGAGAGAGAGAGAGAGAAAGTGTGTGCACATGTGTGTGCAAGCTGGGGAGGGGCAAAGAGAGAGGGAGAGAGAGAATTCCAAGCAGGCTCCATGCTGTCAGCGCAGAGCCTGAGAGCCTGACGCAGGTCTCGATCCCACGACCCTGGGATCATGACCTGAGATGAAATCAAGAGTCGGGTGCTCAAATGACTGAGCCACCCACATGCCCCTAGTAATAGCATTTTTAGAAAAGAGTGTATCGGAGGTAGAAGTAGGGAGATGAAGCTGTTTTGTGTGACCCATAAAGCTGATATTTGCTGTATTTTGTCAAATCTAAGATACCACCAGTTTCCAACTCACATCATTATTTCATGCATCAGAAAGAAAAGAAAAAGAAAGAAAGAGAAAGAAAGGAAGAAAAAAAATGAAACATGATCTTTATAGATTCTGTTTGCATCTTACTTTCAGAGTTAGTCTGTTCATATTTTTGTTTCATTTTATGTTTTATTTTCATTGGCTTGCTTTTTATCCTATCTCCCCAATGTTGAGCAAACTATCTATAAACAATGATTTACATGTACGAGGGGGTAATCTATTAGTTAAAAACCAAACCCCTAATTAAGGTAATTCTGCTTAGGTAAGTGCTTGTCTCCTTATTTTGTGTGTGAACTGACTTATATTGTAACTCCTTACAATGAAGAGATAAGCTTTTAATTTCACAGGTGTCTTCGTTCTTAAAAATTATCCTTAGGTTGTTTTGTTTTGTTTTGTTTTGTTTTCCTGGAAGAATGAGATCAGCCATGATAATTTTGAAAATAAAAAATATTAGGAAGAGCAGATAAGGGCACCTGGGTGGCTCAGTCAGTTAAGCATCTGACTTTGGCTCGGGTCATGATCTCATGGTTTGTGAGTTCGAGCCCTGCATCGGGCTCTGTGCTGACAGCTCAGAGCCTGGAACCTGTTTCAGATTCTGCGTCTCCCTCTCTCTCTGCCCCTCTCCCACTTGCACTCTGTCTCTTTATGTCTCTCAAAAATAAAGAAACATTTAAAAAACAATTAAAAAAAAAAAGAAGAACAGATAGCATTAACATTTATTTAGGAGAATGCAAGTGTGGTTCATCTTAACCAGTCAAAAGAGAAAAACATTAGCATCTCGTAGATACTAAGAAGTGGTTGACAAAATTTCGCATTTATTTCTGATGCTTAAAATCCATTAGAAAACAGAACCAGATGGATTCTTGATGTTTTTCTAAATACCTCAAACTAAAAGGTAGCTAATGATGAAAAACAGGAACATTTTCTTAAAGTCAGGGACACAACAAAGATGCCTAGTGTCCCCGCATTATTTAACATTGTTCAGAATACTAGCTAATGTAATTATACAAGAGAATGAAGTCAGAAAGCATATGTGAATATACACACACAGATATGGAAAAGGCAAAATTTGCATATGCTGATTGTATACTTGGGAAAATTCAAAAGGACCAAAAGGCTGCAAACAAAATAAATCAGTTTGTAAAAATTAATAAGTAATAATCACTAGCTGTCCCTATTTCAAACAAGAATTAGAAAACACAAAACAGGAGAATTAGAAAATATAAAAGTACCCGGCTGGCTAAGTCAGTGGAACGTGTGATTCGTGATCTTGGGGTTGCAGGTTCAAGCCCCACATTGGGTGTGGAGATTGCTCAAAAATAAAATCTTAAAAAAAAAAAAAGGAAAGACAAAACACAAATGAAAGATTCCGTTTGTAATTTTTAAAGAGCCCTAAAAATAAACTTAGCAAGGCATGGACAAAGCTTATGGAGATTAAAGTAGAAAACTCTACGTGGGTATTTACAAGGTAAAGACGTAACTATGCAAAGTCCTGACCTGAGAAAGAGACCAAACACCTTAAAGTAGACCTTACTGGAGGTGTGAATGTGTGTATTCAATTTCGTATAATATAACATTGTTTTAAATAAGTGGGCATTGTTTGAATTATTCAAAACTAGTACTGGGAGGATTTGTTTACTATTTTTGAAAAGTGGTAGCCTTACTTCATGTCCAAGGTGAAAACAAATCCCAGCTGGAGAGAGTACTGGGTGGCCAATGGCTACTCTCCGGCAGTCCCACGCCTTCCACAGCTCCGGTGGACTTTTCTGCCCCCAGCTGCCCCCTCAGAACTTACCTGTTCACTGTCCCATTTCCTTTGAGCTTTCCAAGTGACTGCCTAGATAGTAGGACAAGCCAGTCTGTACTTAAAATGAGCAACAATGGCAGAATTTTCACTATTTTAGGAGCCTGTTGGAGACATGGTGCCTCGTTCCAAATAAGTAAAACTCATCTTAGCGCTTCAGTAGCTGGCAAGCCAAAGGAGAAAGATTTGTGGGCAGACAAGAATGATCAACTCTTCTTATGAAAGACACACAGTTTGCATTGTATTTACAGATTAGTATGACTCAGAGGATGAGTAGAACTTTATTGTTAATAGCACATTTTTTGTTGCTGTGCTATAAGGTTTTACCCATTATTCATGGGTAATAACACTACACACAGACAATCCTTTTTAAAGAGTAAGGAGCCGTCATAACATACCAATGTGTGTTTGGAGGTGGAAAATGCCATTTCTTCCCCCAGACAAGAGACTGTTTAGGAAGGAGATGAGTGTTCTCCATACCGTATGATTAGAATTAAGCCATGTTTGGGGCGCCCTCGTGGCTCCGTCGGTTGAGCTTCCGACTTCGGCTCAGGTCGCGATCTCACAGTCTGTGGGTTCGAGCCCCGCGTCGCGCTCTGTGCTGACAGATCAGAGCCGGGAGCCTGCTTCGGATTCTGTGTCTCCCTTTCTCTCTGCCCCTCCCCCGCTCACACTCTGTCTCAAAAATAAAGTAAAAAAAAAATTTTTTTTTAATTAAAAAAAAAAAAGAATCAAGCCACGTTTATTAAGTGCACATACCGTGCTAGGCACTTTGCCATAACTTCTCCTGTACCCCAAGACTTATCCTTCTCTTACTTTCGCCAAATAGTGATTTGCCGGCTGTGTTATCCTTTGATGAAGATTATTGGTTAATATGACATTCTCCACATCCTGCCAAAATAATCAGACTTCTCATTTCTCTTGCCAATGCTGAAAATAGAATGGAGGCATCAGGCGTCCATAAGTAGGTCTGTATCTCAGTTTCAGTTCTAACATAGATATTGAGTGAACCCGTAAAAGAAAATTACATGTGAGGCTGCAATCATTATTGAAAGATCAACCCATCCAGTGGTAACAAATGCTAGACATAAGCACAATATTACATTATATGTGTGCAAAAGCGGTGTTTACCTAGCCTGTCTTTGGTCAGACAAGTAATGCTGTTTTTCTCCCTTTTTTTTTGTTTGTGGCTGGACTTTCTTGGCTTTTTTTCCCCTTTAGCACAGAACTCTGAAAGCCTCTTAGCGATCCAGCTCTACCAACCACAATTTACAAAGTCTATCATAACAGTCTATGACAATAAAGAAAACACTAGTACAAATATGGTGTCCAATTTATAAAGCAATTCTTGTTTCCAGCTTTGGCAGCCTTTCTCGCCTCTGCCAGCCTGAGGAGTGGAGTGGTGAGCTCGGGCCTGAGCGGGGGCCCTTGGTCCTTAGGTCTCCCGGCCGGTCCCCGTGGAAAACCACGTGTGTATGCACTAAATGTACATTCTGAGCACTCAGGGCTGTGACTTGACTTTCGATTTTAGTGTGTCCAGTTGTCGATTTCCCACTGAGTACCTGTTTGTGAAAAACCATCCCGAAACTTACTTTGAAAAGTATTTGAAAGAATGATATGGAGGAGAGAGATTAATGTGGGGTGTTCAGTGCATTCAAGATAACCCCTCTCCCGCCCCCCCCACCCCCCGATGTGGGAAGGCAGCATGAAGATTTACACATATATGACTTTATTTTTTTATTTATTTATTTTAAGGTTTCTTTTTAAATATTTATTTATTTATTTTGAGAGAGAGAGAGAGCGTGCGCATGAGTGGGGGAGAGGTTCAGAGAGAGAAGGAGAGAGAATCTTAAGTAGACTCCTTGCTCAGCGTGGAGCACAGTGTGGGGCTTGATCCGAGACGAGCTCATGAGCGGAGAGCGAAATCAAGAGTTGGACGCTTAACTGACTGAGCCACCCAGGCGCCCCCTACATGTATATGGATTTTTTAATATTAGCTTTTAAAACATTTCTGTGACTATTCTATAATGTACCTAATATACAGGACTATTTTATTTAATACTTACATTAATAAATATCCGTGTTTGGGAGCATTAAGACATTTCCCCCCAAAAAGCCATATAATCCGAAGTGTTTAGAGGTCGTGGAACAAAGGTACAGGCTCCATCAGGACAAGAAGTGCAGCTCTTTTGCTCACCTTTGACTACGTCACACATAATGTAGTCTCAAGAATGAAGGGAAAGAACAAATAAATGATAAATGACTTCTGGAACTCTGAGCTAAGATTTTTAAATAAACATGGGTCATCGACCAACTCATAAAGCCACAGTGTTAGTAGCCTGGTTCTCATTTATCTGATGTCTTAACCAATGTTATAATGGATAATTATTAATATTATAGCCAGAGGCTATAAGGCTCCAACACAGATACAGTAATACAGATAATTTTTTGTTGAAAATTATCTCCGTCTAGGCTTCTTCCTTTAGACATGCTTTCCTCAGGTTTCTGCCTTTCCATAGCTTATAAACTACCTAGAGGCAGGCCTGTAATGTGAACTGAAAACACAGCTCTGGCTTCTTATTTAAGTATCATTTTATAAAACTCTCTAATTTCATTGCAGAAAAGCCAAAGATGATAATGACTACCAATAAACTATCTTGTTGGCATATTCTTTTTTTTTAATGTTTATTTATTTTTGAGAGAGAGAGAGAGAGAGAGAGAGAGAGTATGAGCAGGGGAAGGGCAGAGAGAGGGAAACACAGAATCAGAAGCACGCTCCAGGCTCTGAGCTGTCAGCACAGAGCCCAACATGGGGCTCGAACTCACAAGCTCTGAGATCATGACCTGAACTGGAGTGGGACGCTCAACTGACTGAGCCACTTTGAGCTTCCAAAAGCTTAGTGGAAAATGGGGAGTAAAACCAGAACCACCATTATTGAACAATTAATTCTTACCTGGAATTCTTACTTTATTCGCTGAGTATCAGTGCATATTTGGTCTCATCTCCTGTAAGATTCACAGTGTAAATAAAACTGTTTCCTCATATTAAGAACAGTGTACCCTTGGAGTGCCTGAGTGGTTCAGTTGGTTGAGTGTGCGACTCTTGGCTTTAGCTCAGGTCATGATCTCATGGTTTGTGAGACTGAGCCCTGGCTCGGGCTCTGTGCTGAACAGTGAGAAGCCTGCTTGTGATTCTCTCTCTCCCTCTCTCTCTGGCCCTCCCCTGCTCATGCTCTCTCTCTCTCTCTCTCTCTCAAAATAAATAAATCAACCTAAAAAAAAAAAGAATGGTGTACCCACGGATTTTCAGTGCTTTGATCCCTAAGGAAATATTCATTGTTACGTAGCACAGTCTACATTGTTGTAACAAAGAGAACCCTCACTCAATAACTCAATAAGACAGAAGTTTGTGCAATAATCCGGGTGAGCAGTCCAGGGCTAGCAGGGAGGCTCCCCCATCCTCAGCTGGTACCTTCCATACCTGCCATCTCTTGGTCCAGGTTGGCTTTTCCATTTGTTGATATTTCCAGGGAGAGAGAGAAGGCAAATGTGGTCCCTGGGAGCTTATATGCCGTCACTTCTAGCAGGATCCTGTTGGCTGGAACTTACTCATACGACCACATCTTGCTGCAAGGGAGGCTGCACCGTATCGTCTCTAGCTGAGTTGCCATTTGCACCCAGGCTTGAGGAGGGGGGTTTCCCATAACTGGGAAGAGGAGAGGCTTCATTCCAAGGGACAGTGACCAGTCTCCGATACTCACTAAACCCTGTTTAGGCAGGAGTGGGCTCACTCTACGAGCAGAGTTGACTTTGTTACATAAATCTATGAAAAATTTGAATGACTAAGATTTCATTTTCTAAAAGTTAAAGTACTTTAGGATTATCTGGATTCCAGGAGAGAGAGAAATTTAAAAGTAGATTTAACAGCATGCATCTTATGGAGGAACTTTCAAAGGTTTGTTTAGGCATATACAGCTATGCCAAAGATCTGTGATCTTTGAATGAACCTTGACTGTCATCTGCACAGTTTTTAGTGGATTTTATGGATTCAAGAACATTAAAGCCAAAAAGTTTATCAGGTTAGATGGTTGTTTTCTCCAAATAGAGAAGTGATCCTTTAGAATTCCTATGTCAATTATCATAAGAAGACTATTTGCACTTTTAAAATTAAAGCACATAAGAAATCAATTAAAATTTGAGTAGATCTTAAATATTTATGAAGTTGTAATCATGACAGTTCTTATATAGCCATTATATCTGAATTGGTTTTTTCGTGAAATACACACATAACAAACGCAAGGGGAAAAATTAAACCCCATTCATTATCACTTTGCCTTTGTATATGAGTATGTATGTATCCCAAGAAAATTTCTTGTAAACCCACAAGGAAACTTGGGGTTTGGGGGCACTGGTGTTCCCAAATCAAGATGTTAGTCATGTAGTGGTTTTCCAATGGGATTTCATCTACACCATAACAGTTTTGGGAACTGCAATTCCATCGACCCCAATCATATCTAGCATTTATGAAAGCTGTTGTTATGGGAAAGCTGAAGTAAGACCCACAGAATTTTCCTACAAAACCAAGGCCATCTACTGCCTTGTAGCCAGCAATAGGCTATTGGCTAATGGTGTGCTCAATCTCAGGGAGACCCAGGGCAAAAGGTAGAAGAGTTTGCAAGAGGAAATGACAGTGAGTGGCACCAGCAGAGGTGGGCCTATCTTTGTGCTAGAAGTACCCTAGGATGGAAGAAAAGATATGTGGAGTTGGTAAGGAAAGACATGCCTGGAAGACAGCATCTCATTTTGTGGCTTGGGATCTTGAGCTACAGTTTTAGAAATGAATAAAACTGAGGGTCCTTGGCTGGAAGGGGAAGTGGCAAAGGATAGATTGGGTTGCTCCCCCAAAGTGGCTCATCCTGGGGGAAATATAACCTGGGGAACTGGAGAGAATGATGTTCCCTAGAACAGTCTCCCAAACCTGCCTGATCTTAAGAATCACTTGGGGACCTTGTTTAAAAAAATAAATGAGAAGTGTTGGTAGTTCAGGAGTAGACTTTGTGATTTCAGAAAATCCCCCCTGGAAAGGGCTGGCCTGTCTTTAAAAGAAGGCTTCGGGGTGGGAACGGACATAGCACCTGGGACCAGGATAGCATCCTAAGAAGAGGTGAGAACTTCTTGGAGAAGTGAGAGCCACTGGGGTACAGGGAAGCCTTTGGTGAATTTAAGTGACTATATTTGAGAAGTAGGAGCAAGTCTGTGTGGTGGAAAAGGTGGGTTTTGAAAGTTGCAGAGAGCAGTCTGTAGCCAAAATGATGACACAGGTTTGCTTGAACTTTTTGAGATTTCGGGTCCGAGAAAGTTTTGTTTGCACTTAGCTTCCTCATCACTAGGGTGCTTCCGTCGCCCCTAATCTTTACCTTTTTAAATAATAATTTTTTTTTAAATTTTTTTTTTAACGTTTATTTATTTTTGAGACAGAGAGAGACAGAGCATGAACGGGGGAGGGGCAGAGAGAGAGGGAGACACAGAATCGGAAGCAGGCTCCAGGCTCTGAGCCATCAGCCCAGAGCCCGACGCGGGGCTCGAACTCACGGACCGTGAGATCGTGACCTGAGCTGAAGTCGGACGCTTAACTGACTGCGGCACCCAGGCGCCCCTAATCTTTACCTTTTGAGAACCTTGGGTGGTGATGGTGGTGGTGCTGATAGGAGTAAAAATGATAATAACTCTAAAACATGAGGCTCATATTCATCAGCAAGTTGTGGTGGACTCTGGAACTCTTCCTCTCAGTGTCTGTACCTGCTTCTTATCTCATCGAACCCTTTCATGGTGAAGGACCAGACCATCATCTCCATCACCCCAACCACAAGCCAGAAGATGGTCTTACACTCTCCATTACCAACTCTTCGTCTCGCCCCTGTCCTGTGGGTTCTGCCTCCTTACAAAACCTTCAGTGACTTCTCTCCACCCAGTCACTGTTATTGTCACCTTAACCCAGGTGTCGCTGTCATTGTTTCTTGCCTGGGTCACTGCAAGTGGCCACCCCATCCTGTAGTCCTACAGGACCCCTGAAACCAACAGGATAAAGTCTGAGCTGCTGGACACATAACACAAACTCTTTTATGTTCTGGAAACCTCATTCTCACCCCTGCCTCTCCAGCCTCATTATCTTGTATACCGTCCCATCACTCTGTGCTCAGCCTGTGCTCAGAGGCCCCGCCACAGTAAAATGCTAGAAGCTCCCTAACCTAGCTGTGCCCTTCCCCACTCTACTTCCCTGCTGTGACCCAAGGCAAGTGAGGGCACAGATGGTATCTGTCCCAGAAACACAGCATCCTCAGCACCGCACAGGATGCCTGGCCCCTAGCGGCCATCAATAAACTTTGTGGACCGGATGGATGGATGAATGAAAGATGGGTGTTTGCGCCTAGTCTTTTACATGCTATTCCAGGCCTTTCTTGTGTAGTTAGTTCTCTGATTGTCTTTCAAATTTCAGCACAGTCCTTACTTGCTAAAGCAGGCCCCTACTGATGCCCGCCTGCCCACCTTTGGGTGAGGAGCTTCTCCTTTGCTCGCCCAGAGCCTCGTTATTCACCCCTGTCATTCAGTACATCCATTGCAGGAGCATGGCGTGAACTTTCCAAGGATGGGGCTGTGTGATGTTTAGTTTCCCTCCCCAGTGACAGGCACACAGTAGGTGCCCAGTGGAAGGAAGAACCAGTTTAATGAACAAGTGAGTGAGCTCTGCTCATCCCTGCTCTTAGTGTCATCACATGGCTAGTTGTTTGATATTGCCAGAAGCTGGCCACATTACGCATGCTCAGGAAGATTCGCAAAGGGCCGGGGGTCACTCCTGAGCCTGATGCTTATCCTGCATCTTGCAGAGAGGAGTTTCGACCTTTGGGGCGTGAACACGTTAAAGGACCTTGAGGCTGGAGGACCTTGACTGGCCACCCCGCCCCTTCCTCCCTGGCCTTATTTGTCCGCAGTGGCTGGCCCGGGACCTCTGTGCCCCTCGGAGTCGCATTCCTAGCCGTCCGATACTTTGGGGAGGGTCTGTGTGGGTTCGCCTTCTTCCGAGGACACGAGGCTCAGTGAATGTCAAAGCTCTGCCAGTGTTAAGGTGGCATTATTGTTTCAAGTGGCAGAGGAAAGCGGAGACATGGTAAATAGCAGGGTTGGCCCGAGATGCTACACAGCAGTTACTCTGTCAGGCCCTTCGATTAAACTTTGTAAACGAGTACCATAGTGCAAGACATTTTGAAATTGGGCTCTTTATGAAGACTGATATTGCTGTCATAAGGCAACTTTATGAAAACCCTAGGGGACCTTTAACTGTAGCAGAAGCTTCCTCATTTAAACCATGAAGGTTAAACAATAAAAACTAATTTTCTATTCCCAGCATAGCCAGTGCGCTGCCAGGAAAGCATCACTCTCTTTTAGGAAAACAAGGGCACGCTCTTCGCCAGCCCTTTGGTGGGGAGAGAGCATTATCTGTTTGCAAAGATGTGTCTTTTCCAATCAGCAGAATTCTTTCGGGAGAAACAAGCCCCCGCTGACTGTCCTCGGGTGGGAGGAGGAGACCAGCCCACATCTTGGTAAAGTTCTTCGCTGAGAATTTCCAGAGGTGGTCACGGGGATGGTGGTGGCTGATTTAGTTAGGAGGCAAACAAATGAGGCGGTTAAGAGGTGGGGTGCCGGGGCTGTGGGCTGTGGATAGAATCCGTGTTGAGTAAACTTTGGCCCTGGGTGAATTTTATAAATCAGTAGTTTATATTAAGAAATAAGTAATTTGGGGGATCAAAATGTAGAATTACAAATACATCAGAGATGGCCCTTCCTTTCAGGATTGGTGACCCCAACGCCCCGTGTACCTGCCCCCCTCACCGGTCCTCCTCCCCCGGTCCCCAGTGGGGATGGTCAAGAGCTGCCCTGCCCCCTCCCCTGTGCTCCTCTCCCATTGTCCTGGGACCTGAAGGGTGAGGAGCATGGGCTGTGCCGTACCCTTCATAACGTGTATTGAGGCAACACTCAAGGGATCCTGCTCTTAAAGCTCTTTGCTTCGAGGCTGTCTTTGGACTGTTGTTACCACTGACAGCTCAAAGGAACTAAGGGCCCCCCCCCCCGCTCCATCCAGGTGCGTATAACGTGTTCCCCCATATCCTGTGGATTAGAAGGTCGGTGTGAGCTTTGGGGGGGGGGGGAAGCAAGAGGCTGAGACACCCGTACTAATTCTGTCTCTTTAGCTGGTGCACAACAGCTGGGTATTCTTTCTGTACCTTGTAAACCAAGAATACATGGACGATAAAACCCTTACGGATAAAGAGCTATTGATAAGACGGTGAGCCGTGTCTCTCTGGGAGAGCCCTTGGAGACAAGGTCTGTATGGAAGGGAGGGCAGGATGCTCGCGGTGGAGACCGATTGGAAGTAGTTCTGCATGGCTGGCACCGGTGGTGTCCCGAGTGGCCTCAGAGGTGGGGTCTGGGGGCCCCGGGGAGGAGTAGCAAGAGAGCACAGAGCGGTCACCAGGACATCGTACGGGACCTTGTAAGCCCAGGTGAGGCCTGTGGGCTTGCCCCCGACGTCCCTGCGCAGCACCCGGGGGGGGGGATGTTCAGAGAGGGAACATACTCCTCCGTGTGCTTTAGGATTGCTCCAGCAGCAGAGATCAGTTGGAGGAAAGCAAGAGCCTGGCAGAGAGGTAGGAGGCTGTTCTCGTAATCCTGATGAGAAAGGAGGAAAGCTTGAAGGAAGGCAGTTGTACTTGGTGGCACCAAGGGGATGGATCTCCGAGCGCTTCTCGAGGCGAGGCGGAAGCCTGCAGGACTTCTCTGCAGGAACAGGAAACCTATTCATTTTCAGAAACAACCCATGTGTGGTATTCATGTGCTAACTCGGCTGATGAATACACCATTCTTGTAACTTGGTTGGAGAAGAATTACATGAAGGGTATCATTAAGATGTTAAAATGAACGCATTACATATGTTAACAAGTGTATGAACCCTGTATTATATCTGGCAAACGGGGTGTTAAATCCTTGTTCAACCAGCCAGATGTCCCTGCAGCTGCTGCTGGTACTGCAGAGGGAGGCAGCCACCTGAGACCCCGGCTACGAGCTGGTGCCAGTGGTTTCCGAGGCATCTGGCCGTACAAATTGCTTCTTCTGTGCTCTGACTGACAGGCACCACACGGATCACACAATTCACAGCACAATGCACAGGTGGGATTTTTCAGTCCGAGAAGCCCAGCCTCCAGCAACTTGACCTTTTCTGGGAATCTTTAAAGCTAGGAATGTCCTCCGGTGGGAGCTGAAATCTACTTGTATCATTTTGTAAGATAATAAAACACTGCAATCAAGCAAATAAGACCAACTTGATAACATTCACTGTCGGATTGGAATGTTCTCAAAGTCTTGTTTGGGGCAGTCGTCCAACTGAGTTTTCAAAGGCGGGCTGAACATTTGCTGTAAATGTTTAAATTACCTGGAGCAAAATCCCCCTAACTACCCAAAGGAGTTGAAAATACTCATAGGTATTTGTATTTATTCTTATGGAGTGTAATCTCTCCTAAGTGGCTTTGATTGTCAAGATTGAGCCAGTTCTGGGATGTCTCCCACCTCCCCAGGTTTGGTGAAAGACCCTAAAATATGTTAGAAGATGTCTGAAAGAGCCTGTTGCATCAGATTGAAGACACGGTCTGTACTCTTCAAATTTACCCTGCCACACTCTCGGTTGGGTGCTTCTTGGCTCTTGAGCTCGGGAGAAGCTGAAAAGAAGCAATCCTAGAGACCACAGTTACACAATCACACCGATCCTTTGTGCGCTTTCTTTCCTGGAGGAGAAATTGTGAAATCACAACATTTCTCTACGAGCGAAATAAAAGTCGAAATTAAAAAAAAATTTTTTTTTTGTATCGGTTGTTTTCCTGTCTGTTCAGACGTACTCCGACAGCAAAGATGAAACTGAGTTTTGCAGTCTAAATAGGAAAATACCACAATGAGAAGATTAAAACATGTTGTGAAATCTCATCTCTATTGTTTTTAGACTTTGGAGCGGGGGCGACAGCAATTTCAAATCTGCAGAGCCTGGCTGCGGCATCCCAGGCTTGTCAATGCGGGACGGCGTCCGCTAGGTGGCAGTATGTCAGAGGCTTTCTTTCGTCCCTGACTTGGCTGCAATTTCTTTGGCTGCCTACCAGCAGTTCTGCTTTCCTTCTTGTCCTGTTTTGAAGGGTTAAATGAAGCTATCATAATTTAGGTCCAAATTACGCTTATCTAAAAATGCATAATTTTGCTGAAAAGCCTACTTGTTACAGCGTGACCTTAAAATAAATTCATTCATTCGTGTGAGTTTTCTTGGTAGCTTATAGGTAATGATCCTAGTTGTCATGGATGGTTGATAGAAACCACGGGGCCATTCTTTCCGTCCCTGGCACGTAATAGATGCTAAACACGCTGTCTTCTGAGAAGGCAGATCGCTGGTCTTCCTGGGGGAGCAGACGGTGGCTTCTCTCTTGTAGCTCTTAGCAAAGACCTGAGACCTTAGGAGGACCCTCTGCCTGACTTCCTCACCTTGGAAACTTCCTGCTTCCTGCTGGGAGGTACCTCAACTACCTGTACTTCTTTATGATCCACTATGCACTGGATGTTTATCCAGAGAGTGCGTTTTGTTTTGTTTTGTTTTTAACTTACAACTGGCTTTAAAGTAGGATAAATCACACACAACATTCTAAAAAAGATCTCTTTCATCTGAATAATTTGTTTAGAGGAAAGGAGATGGGATATCCTTTGTACTGTTTTCCCCGGATTAAATGATCAGAACTTTTTGAATTCAAAGAAACCAGAAGTGATGTCTGAGTGATAAGGTTTGGGAATAAAGAACTGCATGTTTTAACTCTAATTAGTGCGACAGCAGTAGAGGACTAAAGTGGGTGAAAATAAATGTAAATGCACTGCTTAGACAACAAATGGAATTGTCAGTTGGGCTGGAGTACCAGTGCTCCTTTAGAAGGTTTCCTGTAATCTTAAAAATTAAAAATATTAGGGGGCATTCAAGAAAGGTCCGTGGTCGGTATATACGTAGCAAAATATCTGATCCTTGAGAAAACTGACGAAGCCGAGTGGCTCCTGCTGTGTGGAGTGGGCTTGACAGTGTTCCATCCGGAGACACGGTGCCCCTCATGCCCAAGGTCTGCAGGCTGTAGTTTGGGCGGTTGACCAGCCAAGCCCTGAACATGGCTCAGCCCGGTCTGAGACAGTGATTTTCTGAAGACCCTGGGAATTCCAAGACCATATTTCCTGATGTCAAGACTCCTTTTTTGGGACGCCTGGGTGGCTCAGTCGGTTATAAGCCTCTGACTCTTGATTTCAGCTCAGGTCATGATCTGGTTCGTGAGTTCGAACCCCATGTCAGGCTCAGCACTGTGTGGGATTCTCTCTCTCCATCTCTCTTTCTCTCTCTCTCTGTCTCTCTCAACAATAAATAAATAAAAACTTAAAAACAAAGGCAGCTTTCTGTCAGGTTTTCCAGGTTGCTGTCAGGTACTAGGCACCAGATCCCGGGGAAGGGAAACCTCCTTTTATAATTTCTACTTCAGGGAGGAAAACACCCTCTAAGGATTTCTTGACAGGTGTAGTCAGTCCCTCTACACACTTAGGTTCTCCAGTTGGGACTTCATAAATTAGACTGATGAAAGAAAGATTAATAAGAGAAGAGCGTACACATTTATTGAACATAGACTTCGTAAAGAAATGAAGACCTGAAGAAATGGTTAACCTGATTTTTAAAAATTTTTTTAATGTATATTTATTTTTGAGAGAGAGACAGAGAGAGAGAGACAGAGCATGAGCGGGGGAGGGGCAGAGAGAGAGGGAGACACAGAATCAGAAGCACGCTCCAGGTTCTGAGCTGTCAGCATAGAGCCTGACACGGGGCTCGAACTCATGACCTGAGTCAAGATCATGACCTGAGCCGAAGTCGGATGCTCAACCGACTGAGCTACCCAGGCGCCCCTAACCTGATTGGTTTTTATACCAGGTTTGGTGAAGTGGGAAAATGTGATAGGGCAAAGGGTCTGAGCTAAGTAAACTGAGGAGGCCCATTCCCTCAGATTCTTCTTGGCATCCTTACATCTTGGAGATAAGGATGCTCCTTTCTGCCAGTTATGAGGACAGCACTCTCTCATGACAGTCTTATGACCTGCTTCAGAGAGAAGGACAAGGTCAGGGAGTCCTTACTGCACCTGCCATTTCTCAAATTCCTTCAGCTAAAAATATTCAATATGCCAAGACATTATATTTTGGGGTAGCAGGTTTTGAACTTGATCATGAGCCCATGAAACTTTTCTGCCAGCTTTCAGGTGTGTATTTGAGGACTCCATCTTGTAAAGGGAGGTGGGCACAGAGCTCTAAAAGAGAAGTCAGAAGGCAGAGGTTCTAGTCCCAGCCTTAATTAGGGCAGTCCTTATTCTCTTTCGGCCTCCATTTCCCAGTCTGAAAAATCAGGTTAGTGATAATTACCCAGCCTCTGATTCTAATAAGAATCAAATACGACAATACAAGGGAAACTACTTTGTTGGCTACAAATGTAAGGGGTAATTTAATTTTCAGTATGAATATGCAGAATGTATGTAAGTTGTGAGAATATAATTAATCTGTGACCAGAGAAGATGTCACCAAACAACCATTCACAGGAGCACTTAATTAGTAATAATGTTTGTCAGTACCTGCCCTATGTTAGAATCACCTGGAGGGGCCCCTGGGTGGCTCAGTTGGTTTAGTGTCGGACTTCAGCTCAGGTCATGATCTTGCAGTTGGTGAGTTCGAGCCCCGTTAGCTCAGAGCCTGCTTTGGATCTTCTGTCCCCCTCTGTTTGCCCCTCCCCTGCTTGCACTCGCTCAAAAATAAACATGAAAAAAAATCACTTAGATTCTTTTTAAAAATACCAAATTAGTATCAGACTAGTTACGTTAGACTGGCTGGAGTTGGGGCCTGGGTACCCTAAAGGAGTAGTCTGAGAAGAATGTTCTTCATGGTTGACATCCATGCACATAAATAACACTCATGTTAGAGTCCAAAAAATCGGGAGTGAGGTAAGGATACATAAATATATATATATATATATATATATATATATATATATAAAATACACATGAATATATATATATAAAGCTATAAAGATATATGCTTGTATAAAGATATACTGTGTGTACAAATGTATAAGCTTTAGCTTTTACACACATCATGTACTCCCTTTTCACATGGAAACTTCCCTTGTAGGGTTTCTGAGAGGAACTGCAAGTCTTGAATACCTAAAAACAAATATAACATGAAAGCAGCATTGCCTAATGGGTCTCTAGCTAGAGTTTTAATTCATCCTGGGTCATGACACATTAGGGTTTGTTTTTTTTTTTTTAATTTTTTGTTTTGGCTTTTTTTTTTTTTTTTTTTTTTTTTAGCAGTCATTGAAAGTGCTTCTGACTGGTGCTGGTTATTGAATTTTCTTGTAATGAAAAGTTTCTGTCATGGTTCTGACCTAGAAGTCACTGATTGAATGGGCAGGAGTTTTTCCCAGGTGGGAGAGAACAACCTTTCCCTGCCCATTTCATCACTGGCTTTAGTCTGCTGCTTCTTTGCCTGGTTCTGAAGCTTCAAACGTATTTCAGATTTGCCCATCTCTGAAATCTTTTGGGATGTCAGAGGGAATGTTGTTCTCAAATTGAGGCTTTAGGCCTGGAGCACCAGTGCACCTGTTAGAAATGCAAATTCTCAGGCCCCACCCAAGACCTTACTGGGTCAGACACTGTTTCAACACGCCCTCTGGGAGACTGTGATGCACGCTGAAGCCCAAGAACTACTGAGCTGGCATATAGGTTCTCTCCATGCTTTTCTCCATAAGATGTGTGTTTTTCTCCATAGAAAAGCACGAACCAGACATTTGTGGACACACTTAATTTTGCTTCCTTTCTCCCTCCTCCCTCTCCCCTCTGAGGATGAGGCAGGTCAGGGCTAGAGGGAAAATGAAGGTAGCTTTAAATTTCTGTTACTCTGTCATCAAGGTTCCTATTCCAATCTTTTAAGAGATAGTAATCAGGTAAAGACACATTGCATATACATATGTATAAAGATATTCACAATCTATAAAGACATATTATACTATAAATGTATAAATATATGGGATGAGCACTGGGTGTGGTATGGAAACCAATTTGACAATAAATTTAATATTTAAGAATAAAATAAAATATAAAAAATATATATATACAATGTACAAGTATATATATCTCCATTATAAATGTATGAATATGTAAAATGTATAAAGATACATTGTGTGTGTATGTATATGTATATATATATGCATATATATGCATAAAAATATACACAATGTATAAAGGTACATTTTGTATATATAAATCTCTGTTGTAAATACAGGGGAGACTAAATACAGGAAATTCCAGAAATCAGAGTACCATTGGGAATCAAAAGGTCACAAGAAGAGACTTGGGTGATTGGAGGTCAGCAGGGGAGAAAAATAAACCTTGGATGGAGTGGGAAGAAGAAGGTCTGGTAAGGGCCATTGCACAGCTCAAAAGGGGCTGCCACAATTTGCTTAGTACTTCCTGCAAACCATGCTCCCAGAGCTTTGTAGTGCATGTTCTGGGTCAAGGCAAGGGGAGAATGTAGCCCTGGATGAGCAACCATGGTTCCTTGTAAAAGTCAGACTGACTTCTTTAGGTAACAGAAAACAGTTGTGCTGTTTTCTCCAAGGGTCTTTAAAAGTATAGATTCTTATCTCTCTTGGGAGTCCTGAAGGCAGAGAGACAATTCAGTGTTATCTTATCTCTAGAACCCTTCGAGCTGTTAACAGTTGAAGTTACGTTTGCCTCTGTCTGTCTATCTATCTATCATCTATCTATCTATCTATCTATCACCTATCTCAAAGCCCTTCTCTCCAGACACTCAAAGAACTTAAGCTATATGGCTAATGTTTTAAACATCATGGGATGGGGCAGGGGGCTGAGGAGAAGGTTACCATGGATGGTCATCCCAGTAACAGAGGAATTAGGCATCTCTCCAGAGTGTTTCTAGTATCTAGGTATTTGAATTACCAGAGACACTCTGCTAAGTGCCTACATGCATTATGTCATTTAATCTTAACACCCACCTTATGATAGAGGAGGTGCTATGAATGTCCTTAGTATAAGTAGGTGGCTGATAAGGGATTTGAAGTTAAACCTGATGTTTTACCTACTCCACCTTACTATTTAACAGTAGCTGAGGTCTTGATTCAGGTGGGTGTGTAGTTGGATGCTTCATTCTCAGGGCTCAAATTGAGTTACACCATTACCTACACTCGTTACATACTTGTGCTCTTTCTTTTTCTGGTTTGTTTCTGAACCTCTTTGTGGCAGTATTGAAACTTAACTATTGATCCTCCAAAAGCTCTTAGACTTCCATATAGTACTTTAAATACACTGTGATATTTTTAAATAAAAAATTAATCATTGGGAGCTGGGCATTATTCTCTTTGCTGTGGGCCAAGCTTCAGTGTCATAACAGGAATTCACTAATGAAATAGATATAAAAAGAGCCTCCCTAAAGACTTAAGAGGGTTATATATTCTGTGGTAATTGTTTTTTTTCCTGGGTGACTTCATCTTCATTTGTGTACCTGCTACAAATTCTTAATTATGTTTAATTATTCCAGGTTTTATAATTTACATTGTCTTTTATTTCCTCTTATCGTCCGAAGTATTTTATTGGATGGCATGTGTGTGGTCTATTTTTTAAGCATATAGACATAATTCTTAGGGATGAAATTCTCTTGATAGCTACCTAGAACACCAAAGAATTTCACTGCCTATATATGTCTGGCATAGTTTGAAGGAAAGAAATTTAATTTATTGTATTTCCAACAGTCCTAAATTCTTACTGATTGATTGAAAGAGTGAATATACAAGTAAGATTTTTTTTTCTTTTTATTTCAGGAATTACAACATCTAGTTAGATCACAACACATCAGAGCAGAGAAAGGTAAGGACGGACCTGCATGAATATTTGAAATCATAAAGGGCCAGAACTCTTTGGGCTAACGTGGTTTCTCTCATCTCCAGCTATGATGGAAGGTTCATGGCTAGAACTGGCCAGGAGGGGCAAGCCTGATACCCAGCCTTTTGCTCATCTCACTATTAATGCCACTGACATCCCATCAGGTAAGTTCCATTAGCATCCAGCCTGAAAAAGATTTCAAAAGTCCTTTATCAGCCCATTTGAATACTCAAAAGTATTATTGTCCTGTTACTAAAATTTTGAGAGCCCTTAACTTCTAGATCAGAAGAAAGATCATTTGGCGTTCAGTTGATAATCTCTATTGTGGAAATAGTTATTCTCAACTCTGCCAGAATGGATGTCCTCGTTTCAATTTCAGATCATCAGAATGGGTGCTTATTTTTAATGACTGCCAGTTGAGGTTGCACAACTGGGAAGGACAGTCTCTTGTTACGTTCATCTGTATTTCCCCAAACCAAAGCTGATACATCCCCATTGCCAACCCATGAAGTTCATGGATGTATCTCTTGCAGAGTTCCAGGTAGGGGCTTGACAGAGTAATATTTAAGAGGCAGTAGCCCTCTAGAAAAGGAAACATACTCCTCTTTCTCCAAGGGCTTATCGCTTTCTCTGGGCAAGAATTTAGCTCAATGCGCTGGAAAGCTGATTATCTTTTAGAAATGAAGAAACTCAGAGCTCTGTGCCTCTATCTACTTTAATGCCCCTGCTGTTCCATCATGTAATCCCCACTGGCCACTCTACTTGGGATAGATGAACATCAAAAAGGTTACAAAGAAGATTATGATAGGGCGTCAGTTGACATTACCATCATCATCATCATGACCTTTGTTCAATGTACCCTATGTACCAGGCATCTCACTGAATTCATTATCTCCAATCCTTGCTACAAGCACGCAAGGTGAGTGATTGTCATTCATTTCGCAGACAAGGAAACTGAGGTCCGTGTGGTACATCTGCCCAGGTCACGGTGGTGACAAGGCTGGAAGTTGAACTCCACTCTAGTTCATTCCCAAGTCCACGGTTTTTACACTACAGTCTATCATATTAGGACCCTGTGGCCAGTTGGCTTTGTCAGAGAGAAGTAAATTCAGAGCTCTTATGTTCTTATTTTCCTGTAAGAAATAGATGAATGTAGTTTTAATAGCAGGGGCTCTGAAGTCTGACAGCCGGGGTGTGAGGCCCACTGTACCTCATTGGCTGTATGACCTCATGCAAATTATTGGAATAATTTGTGTATCAGCTTCTTCAGGGGATGGTGATCACATCCACCTCGTGGGGTGGCTGTGGAGACTGAATGAGGCAATGTCGGAGCATGCTCTTACAGAAGCTGGCATACAGTAAGCACTCCATGAAAGCAAGTTGTTATTATTATTTGAGTTTTATTAAATAATTATCCATATTCCACTTTGTTCTAAAAATCATTTAAGGCTCATTTTTCTTGGAGTTAAAAAAATATCCAAGTTTTGGTAATGATTTTGCAGCCACTATCATAGCATGGGCCGCAGAGAGATGTTTCCCGACTGTAGACATAGAAGCTGAGAAGCCAGCTCTTTGGTTTGTAGCACATTTTCCTAAACTATCCGTCCTGTCCCAGGTACCTGCTTCATAAACAAATGTTCTCTCTGTGCATGTGTGCGTGCCTCACACTGACGCTACACGAGTTTTCTGAGTGAAAACTATTTTGCATATTAGCAAATGCAATCAAATTAATACTGACGTCTCAGCTGTGTGTGCTATGAATGTACTCTGCATTTATCTTTCCGGTTCATTTTAAACGGCATATGATAAATATTGCATTGCTCTGTGTGCCAAAGTCTGTTTGGCAACAGCAAGCGTGTTTTCGTTCTCTTCAGGCACCTAGCATCAAATCATTGCCAAAAAACAAGGCAAAACTCCTAGTTATTTTCCGACGGTTATTGAGTTTGTGACTGAGTGAAATGCAGTAGTGTATGCTTCTGTTTAAGAAAACAGCATTTGCTCCTCTGGCTGAGCCAACAGCTCCTTGAGTCCATTTATCTCCTGGTTTGGGCCACTACTGGTCTTCAGAGAAAGGGGGCTTTAACTTGGCATGCTCATTTTTGGCCTGTTTTCTGTTTATTTAAACATAAGAAAAAAACCCAGAATCTGCCTTATATTGATTGCTAGCTTATGGGTTTTTTCAAAGCTGCTTGAATAAAATGCACTGGGAAGTATTTTGGGAGGCCAGACGACATGGCTTTCTTAAGGGGGCTGCTCAGGCTAAATATTTGGAGAAGCCTCTTGTCCCGCACATACTGGCACTGACCAATGGGGGATGAGGGGCTGGGGTGAAAGGTCGTCAGCATGCCTCATCAGTCATGGAAACCCAGGCTTGTCATGCGAGGTCCCTCAACCTGATCACAGGATATTTTTCTCTTCCTGTCTCCTGCCCTTCTCTGTTCTTGAGTCCTCCTTCGCATTCATGCTGACGGCTTTCCTCCCTTTCTTCTCTGCATGCTGTGTGCATTCCATTCTTTGCACCAACAGTTTTCCTTGCTGACAGCAGTCTCCTTTTCTCAGCCCATCCACATCTGATTGGATTCTCCCTGTCCCCTGGTTCCTTCGTCCCCTCAGTGGGCCGAGTGCTTCTGATCACCGTTAATTTCTGCAGCTTTCACTTGGCAGTTAGATGCTTTAACTGAACTTCAACCAAGTGCCACGCGATATGCATCAATGAAACTACTCTATTTTCTATTTTATTTTACTTGCTTTTTTCTCATTTTCTCCACTAGTAGTGCTAAATGCCTTGAGGTCATAGTGCTTGATAGAGTTCTTTATTATGGGCAGAGTGAATCTCCATAGAAGACCCCACACAGATATTTATTGAATGACTCATCAACTAATGGATTGGTGAATGGATGAGTGGATGAATAAAAAGAGAGGTGGTTAGTAGGGAATATGGACATTCCTTCCAATGGACTGGCTAATAGTGGGAGTGATATGTGGTCAAGGCTCCTGTCTTTTCTCCTCTCTCTGTTTCATATTCCTTTCTTGTCTTTCCAGGCTATATGTCTGAGCCCTTGGTCTAATACTAGCTAATTCTCCCACTGAGAGAGTAGACTTTGCCTTTCTGCTTCTCTCTGTTAAGAGTCATCATAGGAGATAAACTATAAGACAAGTCATTAATTGAGAAAAAGACTGAACACAGAGTAGAGTAAGAAGAGGGAAACATGGGATAATTTCAGATGGGAAACTTCTTGAATTTTGTTTACTTTGTCGATGGTTTAGGTGGCTGTTTACCAGCCTGGAGGAATTATTTTACTACTGTTTGTGAGTCTTACAGTCTTGTCTTGATTCACTGGGGACCATGGGATGATACTGACATTTGAAATGATAGTTACATTTGGGGTGATATTTACATTCTGGATGCTATAATCTGGGATGACCTGAGGCGGGACCTCCAATGAAAAAGAAAAAAAGTGCTACCGTGGGTCCTAGAGGCCACAGTGCCTCTAGTGGCTTCTCAGGCTCACTCTAGCACCCTCCTGTGGATAAGGTATGGAGTTCAGGAAATATACTATTCTTGGACAGGGATTGGAACCATTGGAATCAAGCAGAGTCTGGCAATTCTCTTCCTATACTTGTCTCTTGCTTTTCTGTATCAACTGCCTTTGGCTTATTCTCTGTCTTCAACCTTAAATGATCTTTCTGATTCTGTTGGCTGACTCGTGTACCTATTTTAAGTTCTCAGACTCAGTTGCAATTCAACAAAGTCATTCTTGATTCTTCTGGGAGGAACCAAACTCTCTTTCTTTTGAATTCCCGTGGCAATTATCTGTCTGCACCTTGGCTCTCAGGGCATATGCCTTGCTTCTTATCTGAATACACCACACCTATCGGTCATGTCCTGTAGTCCCCTTCAGGGAAGGAAAACTGGGTTTTTGTCTTTGTACTCTCTCAGGTGTCTAGCAGAGAGCGCTAAGCACATCTTAATGTTTCTCTGCCCTTTTAGAAAATAAATTCTGAGGAGGTATTCTCCGATTGGAACCATGACTATTATGCTGTTTTTCTCCAACCTCATAGAATCGTGAGGATGTCCTTCTCCTCAGAGGGACAGATTTTAAATCGTGTGCCTTTCCTCCCCTCAGGTTCCCACAAAGTGAGCCTGTCCTCCTGGTACCATGACCGAGGTTGGGCCAAGATCTCCAACATGACTTTCAGCAATGGAAAACTAATAGTTAACCAAGATGGCTTTTATTTCCTGTATGCCAACATTTGCTTTCGACATCATGAAACTTCAGGAGACCTCGCCACAGAGTATCTTCAGCTGATGGTGTATGTCACTAAAACCAGCATCAAAATCCCGAGCTCTCATACCCTGATGAAAGGAGGTAGCACCAAATACTGGTCAGGGAATTCTGAATTCCATTTTTATTCCATAAATGTTGGAGGATTTTTTAAGCTACGGTCTGGTGAGGAAATAAGCATCGAGGTATCCAACCCTTCACTACTGGATCCAGATCAAGATGCAACATACTTTGGGGCTTTTAAAGTTCTAGATATAGATTGAGCCCCATTTTTTGGAGGGTTATTATGTATTTCCTAGGAGGTACGGAAAATTTTTTTTAAACAAGCCAAGAAGGATGTATATAGATGTGAGACTACTAAGGGGTATGACCCATAATGGTACAAGAAGACTCTTTCCATGCTTTTGACTATAGAGAGCACATGTATTTACAGCCAATGGGAGATGTTGGCTTAGATTGTTACAGTCCGAGGGCTTTCTGACATAAAGGTTTTTAAATTTTGTAACGAATTCCTAGAATTAGGCCATAGGAGCAATTATGGTTGCCTTCATGCGGACTACGGGAGGGGTTAATTCTCTGCATCTGGCCTGTGGTTATGCGCCACGGTGCCACTCAAGTGGAGAGGGTGTCCTCTCATTGCAAATGGATGATCACCAGAAGGGTTAAGTTCTTTTGAATTGTTACATCATGCTGGAACCTGCAGATAAATACTTTTTCTAATGAGGAGAGAAAATATATGTATTTTTATATGATATCTAAAGTTATATTTCAGATGTAATGTTTTCTGTGCAAAGTATTGTAAATTATATTTGTGCCATAGTATTTGATTCAAAATATTTAAAAAATGTCTTGCTGTTGACATATTTAATGTTTTAAATGTACAGACATATTTAACTGGTGCACTTTGTAAATCCCCTGGGGAAAACTTGCAGCTAAGGGGGAAAAATGTGGTTTTTTTTGCTACTATCAACTGTATCATATTTCTTTATTCTTTTTAACTTAGTAGATTTTTCAGGCTTGTCAAGTCTGTGCAAAAAAATTAAAATGGATACCTTGAATAATAAGCAGGATGTTGGCCACCAGGTACCTTTCAAATTTAGAAGCTAATTGACTTTAGAAAGCTGACATTGCCAAAAAGTATACATAATGGGCTACTGGAATCTGTCAGGAGTATTTATATAATTATTGAACAGGTGTTTTTTCTACAAGTGCTGCAAATTGTAAATTTTGTGGGGTTTTTTTAATGGAAAAGTTATCAGTGGCTTATCAGCAAAAAATCCCTTTTTAATATAGGAGATGATATTTTATATTGTACAGTAAAAACATTGCCTTTGAATGTTCATTTTTTTGGTACAAAAATAAATTTATAAGAGGACCTGCCTTGTGATACTGTGCCTCTCTTTTCCGTCTGTCTTGCTCTATGATTCCATTCTCTCCAATATGGTATTGTGGCTTCCATCTTTCCAAAGGTTACCAGGAGAAATGCAGATTTAATTAAAAATTAAGAATGGATTTAATTGAATTAGTGAACCTCAGAATTTGAAAAATAATTTATAAGGGATTTGTATGCAAGAACGTAGCCAGATCAAAAATAGAGGCTTCATCGCTCAAAAAAGAACAGTTTGTGTCATGCTATGTCATGAGAAGAAAATGATATTGTGCACAAGTTCCTAATGCCCTGCAGGACAACCATTTGACCTGGAGGGGCCCCTGAACATTTTATAGCTTACCATGGTGAGGAAACATTAGCGATGGACTAGATCCTCGACCTCATGGAAATTTATGTGGGGAGCTGTCCCAACTCTGCTGGTTACTCACTTGAAAGAGATGTAAGAAAACAAGCAACTTAGGAAGGCACAGGAAACCATAATATAAGGCACTTGACATTTGCTGATACATGTTTCTTGATGGTTGTGAAGAATGGAAAGAGGAAAGAAATAGCAGATGCTAAAGAAGAAATTGTACATTGAAAACAGCAAAGCTATGATTGTACCACTCAATCATTGTCCAAAATACACCTATTGTTTTAAACCTATCAGGAAATCTGAAGTAGATTGGCACAAAATATGATTTCAGTGATGCATATCCCAATCGCTAAGCCTTGCTTTAAGGAAAAATGATGTGCAATCGGAATTTCTCCACTCTCCACGGACACAAAATGTTGATATATAAAGAACCTAATTAGCTGCCCTGGCTCTTATGATGTGATTCTGTCATTTGCACAGGTGAATAACGTTCATTTGTTCCACATTATTTACGGAGCACTAACTATGTGCTAGGCACTGTATCAGGCACTGAGGATTCTACAGCATTCTTCCCGCCCTTGAGAAGTTTCCCTTCTAGCGGGGAGGAGCCTCATAAGAGTGTGGGAGGTGAGCTCCAGGGCATGGACCCGTAGAGCACGCTGTGGTATCAGAGAAATGGCCATTGAACCCAATCCTGGGAATCACAGAAGTTACAGAAATCAAATTGGGCTGGATAGTACGTGGGCTGAAAGGTTCCGAAAGTGAATATAGAGTAGGATATCCATTACCGTTTTTAATTTAGAGGCAACTGACGTGCAATCTCTCAAAGATGAGCTAAAACCCAAAGTCTAGGGTTGGAAAGAACCCAGGATCTTGTGCGACAATACATGGTGGCACCAGCCAGACTGGGGAACTAACGTGGCGGATGGTCTGCAATGCTAAGGGAGATCCTTTATAGAAAACCTCGAAAATTCAGCCTGACTGTAACGGTGAACTTGCATATGTTAACAACCTGGTAGGGATTGTTAGAGCTCTGCTGGAATGAACCTATGACTTAATGAAATGTTGGTGTAAACTGGCCTGTGCCTTGAAGGAGTAAGCTGTAACAAGGGGCTGTGCCAAGGGTGTGGAGGGATAGAAAAGGCTTTTCCTCTTTTCTAGTGATGCTCAAGGCTTTCCGGGATCTGAAATGCAGGACTCAATACCCGACTTCCCCTCACACACTATTTTACTGCTGTATTGTCTTCTCACTCACCCCTTTTCCCATTTCCATCCTTCTTACGTGTTTTCATCTTTCTCTTTTCGCCTCGAATCCCCGGCCCTCGCCTCAGAGGAACGTTCCGTTTCTCTAGTGGCCCTCGAGGAATAAGGAGGCTGCCGCATCTGACTGAGATGGAAGCAGAGCCTGTCAACACTCAGCAGCGACGAAGTGAATGCGCTGAGGACTGACAAAATCACGTCAGGAAACCAACACACACACCGGACGCTCTGGCAAGTGGGATTGTGTGCTCGTTGCAGATATCCCACGTCAATCATCTTTCTAACACACGCCAAATCTGAAGGAGGGAACGCATGTGAATTTTAAAGGCGTCTGTCTTTGTGAGTCGGCTTCTCCAAACCCACCAGACTCACGCACACTTGCGTCTTTCCAAAACACTACGTGTGAGGCAGCTCCTGTTCCGTGAAGCTGCTTTCCTCACTCCCCTCCCGCTTCCTTTTGGCTCCTGCATTTCCATTAGGCCCGCCTAGAAACGTATCCAGGGAAGACGGCCCCTTCCCAGTGACTTAGGGGGAAACCTGAGCACCTCAAGCCTCATCCTGTCTCTCTGGGTCTACTTGTTGATTTGGGGTTACACTGGTACACTTTGGGGGACACAGCTCTGACTCAACCTGCCGTTCCACATTTAGTCTGTAGGGTCATTCGGGGCAGGCCAAGCATGTGTCAGCCTCACTTTTGGCTTCGCTAATCGATGCTCTGGCTTCTCTGCTAGGAAACTGAAATACGTTTCCCAGAAGCTGCATTTATAAATGCTAATTATTGATTCCCATTATGATGATTTAGGCTTGTGTCACTTCTTACAATAAAAAATTTGTACACAGCGAGTGCCAGACTTTAGCTATGGAACAGAAATCTATCCTTCTGATTAGTAACACTTTGATGATACCTCTACTCTCGTAATTTAAAAATTCTATTTCCTAATCATTTACCCGCCTCCCCTCCCCTCTCCTTTGCTGAAGGATTTTCTTTACAGGAGCCGGTCAGCGTCTTGACCAGTACTCCAGCTATGAGTAGTGACAGCCCTGTGATCTTATCAGATGAGGACCAGTTATAATGTTATTCATATTGCAACTGGCTTTCGGTGTTTATAGAGAAATCCTGTAGACTCTTCTGTTTTGAAAACTGAAAGAGGTGTCCTTTCCTTTGGGCAAAGGAATGAGCTAGTAGTTACTTACTCCATTAGTAGCATCCAGAACTAAGAACCTGAGGATCAGGGCCGGCTTCAGAGACAGTAATTTCCCCTGAAAAAAATTGATAGTTTAAACTCTCTTATGAGGGCCTTAAAATCATGGTATGTCACTCTCTTGGGCAAAGCCTACTTTTTTTCCTTTTTCTGTGGATTCTGCAGAAGCTTCGTTTTTTCAAAGGCCTGAACTTAATAATCTTATGTTGGTGGAATGGAAGTTCCTCATGAAATGTACACATCTTTTGGAAGAAAGATTGCAAATTGGGTGTCGGCCGGACCCAGGATTGGAATCTACCCTCTGCTGCCTGATAACCTTGGGCAGGTGGCCACCATTTGGATTTCAGTTTTTTACCTTGTGAAGTAGGAGTCGACCTACCTGTGTTGACAAGTTGTGAGGATTGGCACATGCGAGGGACTCAACAAATAGGGGTCACCAGTATTGTCTTCCCACCCCATTTGCTACACACTTAGTCCCCAGAGTCAAGCACGTTGAAAAAAAAATTTTAACGTTAATTTATTTTTGAGAGAGAGAGAGACAGAGACAGAGCATGAGTTGGGGAGGGGCGGAGAGAGAGAGGGAGACACAGAATCTGAAGCAAGTTCCAGGTTCTGAGCTGTCAGCACAGAGCCCCACGTGGGGCCTGAACCCACGAACCGGGAGATCGTGACCTTAGTTGAAGTCACTTAACCAACTGAGCCACCGTGGCACCCCCCCCCAAGCACATATGTTGTCTTTTTTGTCTAGCTGCCATGCATGGCCACATGGAGCAAAGCCCTGCACAATGCATTATAAGCGACACTAGGATAGATACGAAATTAATTTTCTAGGGCGGCAATAGGTAACAACTGCACAACCCGAGTGGCTTAAAACAACAGAAATTTGTTCTCTCACAGTTCTGGAGGCTGGATATCTGCAATCGAGGTGTTGGTAAGGCCATGCTCACTCGGAAGGTTTTAGGGAAGAATCCTTCCTTAGGATTCTGATGGGTTCAGCAGTCCCGTTCCTTGACTTGTAGATGCATTGCTTCAATCTCTGCTTCTATTGTCACATGGATCTTCTTCTTGTGTGTCTCACAACCATCCTTTCTTCATTAGGACACCAGTCATTGGATTTAGTTCCTACCCTAACACGGCATGACCTCATCTCACCTTGATTACTTTGCAAATACCGTATTTCCAGATAAGGTCACATTCACAGATTCTGGGTGGATGTGAATTTTTAGGTGAAACTATTCAACCCAATACAGCTATACACAGACTTCAGGAAGGACATAAACATCTAAAAACCAAACCATAACTAAACTAGAATTAATTAATGCCACAATAGAAGCATGAGCAATGGTGCTGTTGAATAAACCTAACACAGTGAGGGTTTGTTTCACTGAAATATGAATGAAATCATATTTGAATCCAATTAAGAATGCTGTGTTTGTGTTGGCTGTTTACTTTCATGAGACTATACTGTGATCAGGACAGGCTGTTATGCGCCCTCTTATACCTTCCCTCCCTGTGAAGTCTCTCCCTCTCTGCTCCCCACCCCACCCCAGAGCATTGTGGCTTTGCTGATGGCCACCACCAGGATTTGCCTCTTCTTTCTAATGGCAAATGTGATTTTGCTCAAGGATGAGGAGTTAAAAGGAACCAATTTGAAAGAATTCATCTCCGTAATAGACAGGGAACCAGATGGAGAAAATGTTACTTACCCAAAGTTCCAGAGCTCAGAGGAAGGCAGCCAAGCTTGATGGAGCTTTGCCCGTGGAGGTGTTCAAGGCTGGCATTTAGCAAGAGCTCTGCCTGCACACCAGGGGGTGGGTGATGGCAGGAAGGGCAGGGGTTGAGAGATCAGTACCATACCTGTGATGCTGAAATCTTGGGTAAAGTAACCAGCATCTTCATAAGTTTGTTTTTATTGTAGGGTGCCTGGGTGGTTCAGTTGGTTAATCATCTGACTCTTGATCACAGCTCAGGTCTTGATGTCAGGGTTCTGAGTTCAAGCCCTGTGTTGGGCTCCATGGTGAGTGTGGAGCCCACAAAATTAAAGTTTTTATTGCATTTCTGGTGGGAGTTGTGGACATCTGTCATTGGATTTAGGGCCCCCCCTGGATAATAGAAAAAGATTTCCTCTCAGGGTCCCTAGGTGGCTCAGCTGGTTGAGCATCTGACTTTGGCTCAGGTCATGATCTCGCGGTTCATGGGTTCGAGCCCCGCCTCTGGCTCTGTCCTGACAGCTCAGAGCCTGGATCCTGCTTCGGATTCTGTGTCTCCCTCTCTTTCTGCCCCTCCCCTGCTCGCTCTCTCTCTCTCTCAAAAATGAATAAACATTAAAAAAAATTTTTTTTAAAGAGGAAGATTTCCTCTCAAGATCCTTAATTGTACCTGCAATGAGCCATTTCCTAAATAAAGTATTATCCACAGGTACTAGGTTTAGAATGTAGACATATCTTTTTGAGGCCACCATTCAACCTACTAAGCTTTCCAAATCACAATTATTAATGGGGCCAGTCACCCTGATATCCTTCTCCTTGTGGTTATGGCTTTCACGGAGGGACAAGGAAACCATCAGAAGAGGCTGGGGCCGGGAAAACAACTCATAAGTAAAATACTGAATGATACAAAAATCCCCAGATCTGCAAAATTCTGAAAATGTGAATGCATGAGACAGATCCCAGAGGGGATAGACGCATATGAGAATGTTATTGTGTTAGGGAAATGGGATTATAGATGTTTTCTTCTTTCCAAAATCTCCCTGACTATTGTTACGCTGCCATTGAATTCAATAACAAAGAGCATTAAAACTAATGTTTTCAACAAAGAAACGATATGGCAGCTTTTGGTGCTAAGTCAATCTAGGGCCCCGCAATGTGAGGCCTGCTTGTTTTTTACCGTTTACTTATTTTTGAGACAGAGAGAGACAGAGCATGAACGGGGGAGGGTCAGAGAGAGAGGGAGACACAGCATGTGAAACAGGCTCCAGGCTCTGAGCAGTCAGCACAGAACCGCGAGATCGTGACCTGAGCCGAAGCCGGACGCTCAACCGACTGAGCCACCCAGGCTCCCCGGCCTGCTTGTTTTTTAAATAGGATGCCCTGGAGGCCTGGGGAGACTGCATCAGCTGGAAAGGCTGGCGTTTTAGAACAGGAAGAAGTGACTTCTCCCCTGGGTGTCGCCTTTCACCCTTCCCAGCCTTGAACTCAAGACAGTCAGAATTAGGGGCTACATACAACCTTGCAGAAAGCAGATTTCACATCCAACACTCCCTCCCTCCCTCCTAATACTTGGCTTCTTCACCACTCTCCCTGATTCTAGAAGGACAAGATGAGGAAGCAGGACAGTTTCAAAGGAGAATGTTTTCCTGAACGCCTTAAACCCAAGAGGTTCCAAGTTAATTTTTTAAGGATAACTTGACAACTTGTTCACTTTGTTTTCTGCCCTCAACGGGGGAGTAAACTTGACAGACAGAGACAAGTTAATTGAAATGTTCCCTTGGCGTGCAAACTGCTTGGGTAAAGACGGTGTCCTTTATGGCTGTTTAATAAGGTTTTTGTTTGTTTTTGTTTTTCATCTGAATTGTCAAAAGGAACTCAAAGCTGAACAGTTTTGTCTCTGATATAAGGGTTGGTGATAAAGCTTTTCCTTTAGAATAGAAACTTCATTGTTTCAAAACCTAGTAAATTCCTTTTTGTCGTTGTTGTTAATGCTTATTTATTTATTTTTGAGAGAGAGAGGGATGGACAGAGAGAGGGTGACAGAGAATCCCCAGTGGGCTCCACGCGGATGATGCAGGGCTTGAACTCAAGAATTATGAGGTCATGACCTGAGCAGAAATCCAGAGTCAGATCGAGCCATCCAGGTGCCCCCAAAGCTAGGAATTCTTATTTAATCCTCAGATATTGGCCCATAGAAGTTCAACTATGCAGGTTACAATGGCAAAAGCATCTCCTCGACTAAAAAGTGGGGTAGGCTTCTGGCTAAAGGGAGGAACACAAACCTTTTTTTAAAGCCATATATGACATAATCTTGTTTTTATAGGGAACCTACAGAGATCTGTGGCGTCACTGATGTGCCTGGAAGGAATGAGTCATTGCATACTCTGGGTCTAGAATGTAGGCCCCAAACCACAAGGCATAGGCCAATTTACCCCACTTTAAATGAATATTTAAAAATATGTGTTCACAATTTGTTTAGGAGAGGAGATTGATCTATGTGAATGGGCAGAGGAGACTGCTTGTGGCAGCATTAAGCCTCCTTTGGACTGCCCTGAACAGTAATGATCTGGTCCAAACTTGCATATCACACTCAGTAAAATGATTCTTCAAGTTCATCAGAATCCCTCCCCCCCACCAAATAGTTGATCACCTCCCTTTTTCTTGGAAGAACATGCTCCTTGGGAGCCTGACCCCTATGGATGGCCCCAGGGGCCAAAATGAGTTCCTTCCTGGCATATAGAAAAGTAAATATATTACCTCCATCTCTGTTTTCTTATATTTCAACTGTCCCAGGCACCTGCTCCTCCAGCCCAACCAGTTTGGCTCTGCAAAACACAGCAATGTATGCAGTCTTTAGTCTTTCCATGAAAAATAATGATGGACTGTATTACATCATCAAATTGTCAAAGATTATCAATAGTCTGTTAATGCGTTTTCATGCATTTTTCTTTGCCTGAAGCAATGATTAAGAAATATCCAGATTTGTTTCTTCTCTTTTAGGAAATCTCTCTAGGGCTGTTCTCACACATAATCTCTTTAGCCCTCATTACAATTCTAGGTAGTGACTGTTATTATCCCATTTTATAGATTCATAAATAGTAAGTGACATCTGGAGCGTGTGTGTGTGTGTGTGTATGTGTGTGTGAGTGTGTGTGTGTGTGTGTTTGGGATTAGAATGTAAGACTACTAGAATTTCTTCTGCCCTCCTGATGCTGCAGACAATGTGACAGACCATAGCGCACTATTTGCTGTGTGGCTCTTAATTTTTTGCTCCTTGAATTTTTGCCCTCATTTCTTGCTAGGGCTACACAGAATTGGGTGTGGGATGGAAGGGGAATGGAGCTAAAGAAACCACTTTTGCATCATGAGCTTTTTCAGGTGTGGTGCCTTCTTACATAGAATCCCAAGAAGGGAAGGATGACAGAGTGGAAAGATGAACAAATTTGATGTTGGGAGAATAGAGATCTAGGCTTGCCTTTTCAACAATTGTTTCATATCTTAACCTTTCTGTAGCTTCACTTCTTTATTCACAAAATTAAGATGATCACAGTGACATCACCTGTTTTGTGCTCTTGAGAACTCAAGTAAAAGAAATGTGCAAACATGGCAGAAAGAATAAATTGTAATATGGATTGGGTAGGGTCAATGTTTTTGAAGTCACTCACGGCAGTTACAGTTTGACCTGATGGGCATCTAGTATCTTCCCTGAAGCTGCTTTCCTCCTCCAGTTCATTCACACCCTCTCTGGTGCCATCTCCCAAACCAGCAAGCATTTATGGGAAAGATTTTAGTGGTCCATGAGCTCAATGCATGTCCTGCTTTCAATGGTGATGCAAGCCTTCAAATTAATTCTACTAGGATTTGACATTTTATTTATTTATTTTAATGTTTATTCATTTTTGAGAGGCAGAGAGAGACAGAGCATGAGTGGGGAAGGGGCAGAGAGAGGAAGACACAGAATCTGAAGCAGGCTCCAGGCTCTGAGCTGTCAGCACAGAGCCCGACACAGGGCTCAAACTGACGAACTGGGAGATCATGACCTGAGCCGCAGTTGGACCCTCAACTGACTGAGCCACCCAGACGCCCCTAGGATTTGACATTTTGAAGTTTTTCTTTTTCTCCTGTTGAACTCTGGTTTCACATTCTAGAGACTGAGTTTATCTCTTCCAACCTTTCCCTTTACTAAAGTGGAAGAGAAAGGGGAAAGGCAAAAAAAGTACACTTTAATCACAGTGGCAATGGATCACTTTCTCTTTCCTGCAGGCAAGTAGCAATGAATTAGAATCTCAGGGCCAAACCCACCTTGCTCTCCCTCTCCACTGGGCACTTCTGGCTTTCCTCCCTTTGCCTGGTGATGCCGATCAGCCTGTGCTGAGCCCTACTGCTGAAAGTGAAGGGAGTCCAAGAAGATAGTGGCTTAGATAATTCTCCTTCATTTTTTGTAAGCAACTCTTTAAAGATCACTCCCATCCCTTAACCGAAAATCCTCACAGCCTCCAAGGTCTAGCATTTGGTAAGGAGTCAATAAAATATTAAACAACACTTAAAACAATTTTTAGAAAAATGAAAAGATTTAAAGAGGATCTTCCAGAGAATGTGTGTTGTTCATTTAGTTTTGAGAGAGGGAGAGAGAAAGAGAGAGAGAGAGAAAGAGAGGGAGAGAGAGAGAGACCAAGCAGGGGAGGGGCAGAGAGAGACGGGGGACAGAAGATGTGAAACAGGCTCCATGCTGACAGCAGAGACGCTAATGTGTGGCTCGAACTTGCAAACTGTGAGATCATCACCTGAGCCGAAGCCGGCCGCTGCTTAACCAACTGAGCCACCCGGACACCCTGAGATATGTGTATTATAGTAGAAAGAAAATTCCCCAGTGAAAAGAATGGTTCACTAAGGAGAAACATTTCAGATGGCAAGGACTGGTTAGAGAAGAGATATTTCGTGTGTGTGTGCCCATGTGTATTTGGTAGGTATAACTTTGCACGTTTTATCTGTAAATAACAGACAACCTAAACTCATGTGGCTTGAACAATCAGGAAGTTAGGAAATCTGTTTCCTTGTATAACAAGAAATCCAGTGGCGAATCAGGCTACAGGTGTAGTACATCAGAGCTCCAAATCTACTTCTATTGTTCTCTTTGATTGGTTCTCCATCGTGTGTTGACTTCACCCTCTCGGTGTTAGCAGTCCCAGACATCAAATTCCAGTACAATGTTCAGAGGAAGAAATAAAAGCATAACTGGCCCAGGCTTGGCCAGTGCCCTTGCGCGGGGGAGGGGGGTGCTCCCCGTGGCACACAGAGTAAGTTTGACAAATCTCACTAACCAGCTTCTAGACAGAATTCAGATGAGAGCAGAGGGAGCTGTATGTTTAGCTTATGGAAGACCATATTGTTACGGATTTTTACGCCACTTTCGTGTGCAGAACTCAAACCGGAAGATTTCTCTGCAGCAAACTCCACTGGGCACTATCCGCTCACAGCTGTGTGACCTTCACCTGAACCTTTGCTACTGTGTTTACTTGGCTTACAAGTACCACATTGGGGCTGGATTTCTAACATTGCACACATGTTATCTGAAATCCTCCTTAAAGTTGCTGCTCTAGTCAATACACCGAGGATCCACTATAGAAACGTTCTGTTGCTTTAACGTCAGCCCTACTCAAAGCTTGTTCTTGCAAACTTGTTTGCCCACTGAAAACATTAGATCGGTAGCCCTTTTGCGTTCCCAGATGACTTAACAGCTGCTTTGGATCAGCTGCACGACTGGCCCGAATGACTGCAAACATTGGTCATCAAGATGGCTAAGAGACAAGTTTCAACAGCGCAACAGTCAATTTCAGGGCAGCAAGTTGATGTGGCCAAGCCCTAGTCTGCTCTTCCTACCTATTCCCAGCTGTGCTGCTTCTAATCCTCATCCGAGGTGCTGGGCAGGACAATTTTGTAAAACACAGTTACAGTCCCGTCATTCACTTGTCCCCAAGCCTTACATCCTTTCTCCGCACAAACAGATGAAGTGCAAAACCGCTGCTGGCATCAACCTTTTTTTGCAAGTTTTTCTCCTGAAATCTCTACACGATGACCTGTGGCCTCTCCACACGATGCCCCAGTCACCCCAAAGAACCAGCTGTTGCCTCGTTGAGCATCTGTGTGCTTCCTCACCTCTGTGAGTGTGTATGAGGCTTTGGGTGGACCTACCCCTCTTCCCTGTCTCATATCTGCTTCTCATTCCTTTTTTTTTTTTTAACGTTTATTCATTTTTGAGAGACAGAGAGAGACAGAGCGTGAGGTGGGGGGGGGGGGGGG
>NW_026057576.1:26632977-26761871 GCF_023721935.1 Panthera uncia | reverse complement strand
GGGGGGGGGGGGGGGAAGGGGCAGAGAGAGAGGGAGACACAGAATCGGAAGCAGGCTCCAGGCTCTGAGCTGTCAGCACAGAGCCCAAAGCCAGGCTTGAACCCGTGAACCGTGAGATCATGACCTGAGCCGAAGTTGGATGCTCAACCAACTGAGCCACCCAGGCGCCCCTCTGCTCCTCATTCTTGAGGCTACAGCTCAAACATCACCCTTAACCAGAGGCTTTCTTTATTCTCATGGCTGTCAATCAGGTAGTCCCTTCTCTGGGCCCCTGTGGCACTTTGGTCCAGGGCTCAACGGTTGAATTGTAGTTATTTATGTACCTGTTTGTTCCCGCCACTACTACAATGACTGGCTCTTTTTCATTTTTGTGGGTATGGGTAGCACAGTGACCAGGAACTAGGAGCTGTCCGAAGAATATTTAACAGGGGAAGGAAACAAGGAAAGAAAGAAGGAAAGGGCGGAGGGGAGGGAGGCAGGAAAAGGAGGAAGGAAAGAAGAGAGGGAGGGAGGGAGGAATCTGGTCAACATATTCTCCTAGATCCTAGGACTCTTTATCTCCCTTTCAAGTCTTATCTCTGGCCAGGGGCAAACATGATGACTAAAGGTAAGGAGAGGACCCGAAAGGTAGCCTCTGGAGGGTGTCTTGCTGTCCCAGTCTTCAATAGCCAGCCTAAAGACAAGCAACCGCCCTCTCTTCTCTGTGGAACAGAGTAAATGTTTTACTGAGAATCTCTTCTGTGCCAGATATGTGCCAAATGACCCTGGTATTTTTAAAAAGATGAATTAGACACAGTCCTTGGTAGTTGACACGTTAGTTATCTCAATCCTCTCCGGATAGCTCAGAGACCATACTCTCTTCTCATATCAAAAAACTCCCCTTCTTCGTTAGTCTGGTTGTTTCCGAACTCTGGATGTCAAGGTCTGGAGAAGGCCTCAGTTTTCACATCACACTGAACCTGAATGTGGAAGTCAGATGATCAGTCCCTTATTATTGTTCTTTGTTTTTTTTCTCCCCAAATCTGTTTCTTTTTTTAAAATTATGTCTATTTATTTTGAGGTGGGGAGGGGCAGAGAGAGAGGGAGAGAGAGAGGATCCCAAGCAGGCTCTGTGCTGTCAGAGCCCAGACCTGAGTCCAGATCTTAACCTTAACCGAGTGAGCCGCTCCAAGATACTAATACTTGAAATGAATGACTTCTCTGCAGGGCTGTAGGGTTGGAGGAATAGAGAAAGAGTGAACAGACAGCCCCCATCACTGCTGGGACAGACAGGGAGAGGTGGCAGCCACCAGTCAGAGGACAGCATTCAGACGAGACCCCTCTGACCACTGAAGATACTACATTAGGAATAACGTGGTAAGGAAGACAAGAGGGTGGCTGAGCCCCGGGGAACCTCCCACACAGGGGCCAAAGACAAAATGACAATGGGGCAAGTCAACCTCCTCTTCCCCCTCCCTGTGCTTGCTCCGTGTGGAGGCCAAGGGTCAAAAGGGGGCTTCTCTTCCCTCCAAATCCACCCCCCTCCACGACCTGGTCACCAGGATGGGGGCTGCAGCAGTCACCCCTGCAGAGGGAGAAGAAGAGGCTGGAAGAAGGGAACGGGGAGGGGAGGGGAGGGGAGGGGAGGGGAGAGGAGGGGAGAGGAGGGGAGAGGAGGGGAGAGGAGAAGAAGAGGCGGGGGGGAGGGGAGGGGAGGGGAGGGGAGGGGAGGGGAGGAGAGGAGAGGAGAGGAGAGGAGAGGAGAGGAGAGGAGAGGAGAGGCAGTGGCAGGTGGAACCTTAGGTAAGCTGACACTCCAAGCCCCCAGCGCGTGCTCCAAGGTCCCATCAGCCTTCAGCTGTAAAACAAATTAATTAAAACACAATTACTTCCAAGTGGGCGCGGTCAAAGCCTTAATCCCCAAGCTCTCGCGGTTTGGTGATTAGGGGCCCGGTGAGACCGCGCCGCTCTCTGGCGCCCCGCGCCGGGCAGTGGCGGAGCCTCATGCAAGGCAGCAAGGCGAGGCCCGCTAGGCTGATGGGCAGGGCTGGGTTCAGCAACCCCCCCCCCCCCCCCCCCCCCGTTCTAAAGGCGACATTCGAGCTGGAGTTTCTAGTCCCAGTGTCAAAGAACGTCCATTAGGTTCCCTGCCTCGATCTTCTGGTTCAGCCTCCTCCACCCTCCCTTTGTAGGGAGACCTGGACAGTCTATCTTTGCCTTGCTTTTTAGCTGACCACCCCCCGTTGGGAGGAAGGGTTTGCCACTGATGTTCTAGGGCTAAAGTCATTAGGCCAAGTGAAAATAAACAGTAATAAATCCTGCCTCAGGCGCTGGGGTCACATGCTGGCATTAGGGAGCCATTTACATCTATCTATATTTTTTACCGAGAGTTACAGTGGCAGAGGAACATTATTCACATGCCTTTGTTTGACACACATTTTATTAGACACAGGATCACTGAAAAGCATTAGCCTCTAGTCTGCTTTAACCCCTCTGTTGCCATCCAGCTGGTGCTAACTTCACCTTCAGGGAGTGCCTCGTTTAGACTGTTTTTTTGTTTTTTTGTTTTTTTGTTAATTTTAGTTCTGATTCACTGTTAAAATTGGCTCCTCAAAATAAATTTCCATAGAAGAGGGTTGCATTTTTCCAGTTATAAGAAGAAACTTATATCTGACTTCAAAGGTGCAACAAGTGATACATAATATAATTTAGATTCACAGATATATTGCATTTTGCATGAAATTGCATGGTTACCTTTAATAGAACTGTAAACTTTTAAATTTTATAAATATTGTTTAAGTAATTTCTTATGATTGTATATTTTGTCTAAAATTACAATATTAGCTAGGATGTATTATTTAAATTCTTAACAGAATTGAGGCGGTTCATTTTACTTTTTTTCCAGCTTTATTGAGATATTATTGACATAGAACATATGTAAGCTTAAGGTATACAAATGTGATGATTTCATACATGTATATATTGATTTGATTACTAAGATCTTTTAAAATTAATAGAGTTACTTGGATGATTCAAATATGTTTTAAAAATTACACAGTCAAAACGCATCAAGTTCCTTAAAAAGTCCATATCCTGGGGCACCTGGGTGGCTCAGTCGGTTGAGCATCCAGCTCTTGACTGCTGCTTAGGTCATGATCTTGCAGTTTGTGGGATCGAGCCCCATATCGGGCTCTGTGCTGACAGAGCGGAGCCTGCTTGGGATTTTCTCTCTCTCTCTGCCCCTCCCCTGCTCACGCATGTGTGTGCACGCACATATGCTCTCTCTTACAGTAAATAAATAATTAAACATTAAGAAAAAGTTGCTAAAAAAAATCCATATCCTTTGACAGAGAAATTGTATCCCAGAGAAATCACAATGGAAGGTAAAAAAGATGGTCACCAAAAAGTTGTTTTTTACAATTGCAAAACACAGAAAGTAACTTAGTTATCCAACAGAAGAATGATTACATAAATGATGGTATTTTTTTATTTAAAAATTTTTTTTTTTTAACATTTATTCACTTTTGAGAGTGAGAGAGACAGGGCATGAGTGGGGGAAGGGCAGAGACAGTGGGAGATACAGAATCAAAAAAAGGGTCCAGGCTCTGAGCTGTCAGCACAGAGCCTGACACGGGGCTCGAACTCACAGACCATGAGATCATGACCTGAGCTGAAGTCGGACGCTTAACTGGCTAAGCTACCCAGGCGCCCCTATATAAATGACTGTATTAGAAAAATATAGTGGCAAGTGAGGTATAGGCTTTAACAGTCAACTAGATCTGAAATGTAGCTCTTTGCTTGCTAATTCTGTGACCTGGGGCAATTAGGTTTTTCATCTAATGTATTATTTAACTATTGCTACATAAAAAACTGCCCCTAAACTCAGTGGCTTAAAACATCACTCATTAATTTTCATAGCTCCCATGTGTGTTGGCTGGAGTTGGCCTCATGGAGGCAGGGCTGGCCTGGGTTCCTCTACACCTCCTTGCATCTGGCCCTGGTCCTCTGGTCACTCACCCTTCTTGCTTATCCTACTGGCATAGACATGCGTGTACTTCACATGGTGATAGAAAAGGCACAGGAGGGAAACGTGAAAACTCGTAAGACGAGGTTGCATTGGAATTCTTTTGGCTAAAGCAAGTCACATTGACCAAACCTGAAGTCAAGGCATTTAAAAAAAAAAAAAAAATCACACAGTTAAGGTTAAGACTCCACAGCACGGATTCTCAACCCTTACACTACTGACCTTTTGGAGCCGATAGTTCTTTCATGTGAGGGGCTATCCTATGAATCATTAGATGTTTTAGCAGCCTCCCCAGCCGCTACAACCTAGATGTCAGAAGCACCTCCACAATTGTGATCACCAAAAAATGTCTCCAGACGTCGCCAAATGTCCCCTAGGGGGCAAAATTGGCCCCTGGTTGAGAACTGCTACTCTGTAGGGAGGGATGAAGAGAGGGGAACAGTAATTGAGACTGCGACGGGGAGGGGTATAACCTTGTTGATGATGGCAAGATTAAATTGTTTTTATATTGTTTTTCAAGCAATTAGATTTAATTGCTGCTGTTTTAGTAAGTACTTAATACATACTAGCTTCTGTTATTTTATAACCATATACTGTAGTCACTGAAAGATTTCTGAAGGATGTCTAATATCATGGGAAAATGTATAAATATGTATTTCAGTGAGAAAGGATTTGAAAGGATATATGTATCAAGAAAACAAGTTTGTAAATAATCTGAATGTGAATGTGAGTATGAATCCTTAGGAAGAAGAATAGACAATAAACCATTAAAAGGTGATTTTCTATTGGGGTGTAATTAGGAGTGATTTCTCATTTTCTTCGTATTTTTGTCCCCCGCCCCCCAATTTCTCATGGTGAGACTGCATTTATTTTTTAGATCAGAAAACAAGCATCACACACAATCACATACAACATAAAATTTATTTAAGATTCTCCAGCCTGACTCTTCTCTCCTCCCCACACTTTTCCTTCGAATAAGAAGAGCCCTTTAAAAATCACCCTGTTTGCTTTGGTCTTTCAGAGAAAGTACTGTTATAGGCAGTCAGCAATGCAGTTTGTGATTTCATTTCTTGCAGTGAAATCTCTTCTAGGGGTGCCTGGGTGGCTCAGTCAGTTAAGCGTCTGACTTTGGCTCAAGTCATGATCTCATGGTCCGTGAGTTCAAGCCCCGCGCCAGGTTCTGTGCTGACAGCTCAGAGCCTGGAGCCTGCTTCGGACTCTGTGTCTCCTCTCTCTGCCCCTCCCCTGCTCATTCTCTTTCTCTCTCTCTCTCTCTCTTTCTCTCTCTCTCTCTCTCTCTCTTTCTCTCTCCCCAAAATAGGTGAGCATTAAAACAAATTTTTAAAAAATCCCTTCTAGAGGCAAGAATGTATTAATTTGGGGAAGATTTTTAAAATATAAAAATATTTAAGTATTGGAGATTAGGTGGGGAGGCAGATTTACATACTCCAGCTGGAATTACAAACTCCCACAATCTTTCCAGAAGGCGGTTAGTCAGTCCTTTAAAGTGTTCACACATAACATTTCCATTTCTAAGTATATCTCTTTTAAGTAAATCATCCAGAGATGTATATAAAAACTGCTTAATAAAGATGTTCTCAATCTGTTTTGCAATGCTACATTTTGGGGTCGCTTGTAACAGTAGCGTAGTCTGAATCATAACAAAAGGTAAGTTGGCATCAGAAATAGTATCCTGCAGGAGTAACAAAAACCTAAACTCTATCACTGCGACAAGTGTGTGGTCTTTTAACAATTGTGTTAAAATTTATTGCGCTTAAGATTGATCCTTTAACAATCCTGGGATCGGCAGCGAGGAAACAGATATTGCCAGCTGAGAAGCTGGTGACCTTTATGAAATCACAGCAGAACATTTGGTAAAACTGGTCCCTGTTGATGACTTTGAAGGCAGATTTACATGCTTCCCAGGCTTGGAGCTCTGGGGGAAACAGTGAGACAAAATCAGAATGTTGATTTCCGTTGGCTGTCCCTTGCTGCTTTCAGTAGGCAATGAGGAAGGCAGAGATGACGTTGGGCAAGAATATGTCAGTTTGCCACTGGAGATGAAAGGAAATCCAGGTTGGACAAGGATGTCTCCCGCGCCTGGGACCACAGTCTGACCTGACTGGCAGTCCAGTACTTTCGACCTCATGGAGCTGGGAAACTGGACTGCTTCAGTACCACAAACAGAAAGAGAGAATAACTGTGTCTATGACCTTTCTCCGGGGCCTGCTAACGGAACCATAGGAGGCAACCACAGGCAAATACAGAATCAGGCACATTGTCTTCTCATCTGAGCCTGTTAATTCAGACGGCCTCCAAGTTGCAACTGAGTTAGAAATAGTCCAGGCAGCTCATCAACAGATGAGCAAACAAATGAGTGTTCACAAACTTAAGATTTATGCAGAAAAGACCTCTGGTTATCCTTGCATGTTTATGGAAATGACTGGTAGCCAAGTAGTCCAGAAAACTGCTAAGAATTTTGAAAGTACTATGTGATCAAAGAAACCACAGACCTGGCCTGCAAAAGCTTGTAATTTTCTGATCCCTAAAGTAACCCCCGGGAAAGTCGTGCATCCCCAAGGAAAGCGTGCTCTTCTACACTCACTGTAGCCATGGCCACAGAACTTAGTGGGCAAGCAGTCTCTGAGAGGTCAGTGGACAAAAGACTTTCTCCCAGACGGGAGAACTGGTGTCTACAGACCAAGGAATTTTCTTCGTTGGCTCTGGCAGACTTGTCACAGATCCATCCCAGTGAGATGTCATCTTTCTCTAGGACCACAGCAGTCCCGTCTCCCATTCACCTTTTTTTCCAAAATAGGAGTTTTTACTGCGGCTCTCCTGTTTGACTCCACTGTTGGACAGTAAGTATGTGGAAGGCACCAGAAATCATACCTGTTCGTTTGTAGGTCTTCAGATCCGGGAAACTTCAACCCTGATGGAGACGATTTGATGTCACCTGGAAATCTTAAACTGTGAATTGGATTTAGTAACTGGGTGGCTCCTTTAGACAGTCCTTGAGGGCAGGAGTGGGTATGTTCTACGTATGTTTAGGAAGGCACAGATGAGTAACCGGGGGACTCGAGACAGAGGCTGGCACTGTCCTCAGTGTTCAGTCCTCCTTGCACTTAGTAAAAGCTCTCCCATGCTATGGTTTTGCAAGATATATGGCTGGCCAATGGGTGACCCACTTTTCCCAGCCTCCCTTATAACTAAGTGTAGCCACGTGGTTGAATTTTGGCAAATGACACGTGGGCAGAAAAGAAGTAAGCCACTATTGGGGCCCATGCTTAAAAGAGGAAGCTGTTTGCTTTCCATCTGATCTGCTTCTCCTTCCCTTTGGCTGGAATGTGATGGGTGGCTACCAGGCCTGCTTCACCCACCTGGATTAGAGCGATGCCCTGGGAGATGTGGCACAAGAGAGCAAGACTGGGTCCCTGGGCAGGCTCAGTGGCAGAGTTACCTGGGGACCCCAGGAACCCCTGTCCACCTCTGCATTTATCTATGAGACAGCAGAAAGCTTATATCTTGATGGAGCCATCATGTTTTGGGGTCTTTGTACGGGAGTTTCAATCTACCCTAAAAACTCAGTTGTGCAGGTAAAAAACAGAACACAACAAACCAGTGAGCGCATTATAATCTCCAATTATTTGTTTCTTAATTTTTATTTTCTTTATGTATTTTTAAGGTTTTTAAAAAATGTTTTATTTATTTTTGAGAGAGAGAGAGAGACAGAGTACTAGTGGGGGAGGGGCAGAGAGAGAGGGAGACACAGAATCTGAAGCAGGCTCCAGGCTCTGAGCTGTCAGCACAGAGCCTGATGTGGGGCTTGAATTTGTGAACCACAAGATCATGACCTGGGCTGAAGTCGGAAGTTTAACTGATTGAGACACCCAGGTACCCCTAAGTTTTTATTTATTTATTTTGAGAGAAAAAGAGAGACAGAGAGAGAGAGAGAGAAAGAGCGCACTCACAAGTTGGGGAGGGGCAGGGAGAAGGAGAGACAAACCCAAGCAGGACCCCACCATCAGTGCAGAGCCTTGATTTAGGGCTCAAACTCACGAACTGAGAGTTCATGACCTGAGCTGGGATCAACAGTCAGATGCTTAACTGACTGTGCCACCCAGGTGCCCCTCCAAAAACAATTTTTGTAAAGGCATGTGTGCGTAGAAAAAAAACCCTGAAAAGCTAAGTACTGCAACATCTATTTCTGAAGAGTGATATTACGAATAGCTGTATTTTCTTCCTTGTGTTTTTCCATATTTTCCAGTTTTCTACTTTGTGTATACATTATTTTTATGATTAAGGCACCAACATGTGCTATTTTCTTTTAGAGATAAGTGAGCACGGATCCCTCATTTCTCTTCCTCACATTTAACTACTAACATTTTGTTCAATAGCCACAGTTTTTTCAAAGCTAGGAGCGTTAGACCAAATAAATGCTCCGAAGAAGCTCTGAGTGCTTTTTCTTATCTTTTAATGCCATAAGACCTGTTCAACACTTGGTTGACATCTATCAAAAATACTTCAAATTTCACGGAAAACTAGAAGAATAATTACCAGTGATTCCCATAGCTTCTGAAAAGGCCCTTGTACAGCTGCTAAAAAGCACCCCAAGACCAACTGAGTGGGCAGCTAGCCACAGGGAGGAAAAATGGCCCATTGAAAAACTTGATTGCATTTTCTTCCTTTCTAGAAGCCGCTTTGGCAAACATGCTTTTTACACTTTACATGCGTTGTTTTGATCGGTTTTAAATACGCTTACAACAACGTGCTCAAAATCTTCTTTCTCTCTTCCTATACCCAGCCATCCAACAGATAAGTCGAGTCCAGGTGACACATCTCTTACTCCCTCCCCTGCACTGTGTCCTTTCTGCCCTGGTTCCAGCGTAGGCCACTTGTATCCCTCACTGATGACCATAATAGCACCTGGCCTCCCTGCCTGGCCTCCTTCCTCCTCTTAAATGCACTCTCCTCTTTACTGCAGTCAGAGTCATCCTTTTAAAAGACAGATCTGATTCCATCACTGCTCTACCTAATGGTTTCTGGTGCTTTTCAGGTCAAGTCTAATGACAGACCCTTCATGATCCAAAAAGTGCCTCTATCTGCAATCTCTTCCCCAGACATGATTCCCCGCCCTCTTCATCCGGCAAACACACTGTATCTGGTCCTCAATGAGTCAGCTACACCGAATTTCTTTTTCACTAACAGACCTTAATTTTTAGAGCAATTTCAGGTTTACAGAAAAACTGAGCAGAATGTACCGAGAGTTCCCAGATACTCCTAACTACTATCCCCAACACAGTTTCTCTTGTTATTAACATGCGCATTAGTGTAGTTCACTTTTATCATTGGTGAACCAATTTTCATACATTATTAATTAAAGTCCACAGTTTATATTAGGGTTCACTCTGTGTTGTATATTCTATGAGTTTTGGCAAATGTACAAAGACATGTATCCACCATTAAATTATTATACAGGATAGATGCACTGACCTGAATCCCCCCATTTAATCCTTCCCTTCCCTTCAGTTCCTGGCAACCAATGATCTTTTCTATCCCCATATTTTTGCCTTTTTCAGAATGTCACATAGTTAGATCGTATGCTATGTGGTTTCCTTTGCTTAGTATTATGAATTTAAGGTTCCTCCAGGCCTTTTTATGGCTTGTTAGCTCATTTCTTTCTATTGCCACATAATATACCATGTATAGATGTACCACAGTGTGTTTATCCAGTCTCCTTTTTAGTTTTGGTGATTATGAATAGAACTACTGTAAACATTCATGTGTAGGGTTTTTGTAGTCATATTTTCATCTACTGAGTATCTTTTATTTTCTCAAATGTCCTTTTGTTGGGTCCCTTATCTCTGGTCCTCCAAATATGCTGTTCCAATATCCTAGAACACGCTTCCATCTTTTGTGATCTGGGTAACTCCTATATACTCATCAGGCTGCAATCTAGAGATCATTCCCCCCTGAGAAGTCTGCCCTAACCCCTCCACCTTCCCACCTTCCAGTAGGTTAGATATGTCTCCTATGTGCTTCTGCAATATTCTACCTACCCCTAGCCTAGCATGGATTGTCCTTAAAAGAAAATCTCTGTTTATTTCTCTCTATCCTGTAATTGACTCTGGGCTCAGTGAGGTCAGTGACCAGGTATGCCTTGCTCATCATTGGATCTCAGCCATATAGCATAGCCCTGAGACATAGTAGGGGCTCAGTAAATATTTATTAAATAAATAGCCACTTGTCTTGCGCTGCCTAATCTCATAGAAGTATTATATATATGTAATAGACAGTAATACATTATGGTAATATACGTAGTAATATATTATGTATCTATATTATAGTATTATAGTATAGTATATTATTCATATATAAGCATTACATATATATTATACATAGGAGTAACATATTATAAAATGCATGTAATACATAATATATATAAAATATTATATTTTATAAAATAAGAGAATTTTATGTTGTTTGGTAACTGTTCTGAAGTCATCGTGGTCTTTATTTCTTTCATATTATGTATTCTAGCCTTGGTATGCATAAGGGATTAAGGACTGTTGCTGACTAACCAAGAGTTGTACTTTCTAATTTCTTTAGACAAAAATAATCCTGATTGTTTGCTTCTTCTCCCCAGAATATTTCACCCAGTGAACATTTTTATTGTCTTTGATCACCACCCTAAGTCCAGCGATGTTGTCCCCGATGAATAGCTTCACCGTGTGGTTACCATAATAGAATTGCTATCATTTATTGAGAGCATTGGAGTCAGCTGTTGTGCTGGGTACCTTCAAAGGAATTCAATACGTGTTACCAGTAATCCACTGGGTTCATAAAGATCCCCAAAGACCCAGGGAAACAGTATGGTCCCTGTTTCTAAATGTAGGAAAGAAAAAATCCTAAAGTTTTAAAAATTCAATTTATTTAAACAAAAACAGTTCACCCAGTTTTCAGGGATTTGCTTAGACTCACTAGTTGGGAAGAGATCATAACAGAGAATGATGCAACGCATGTGAGTTTTGGCTGGTGTAACCCATCACACTTCATTCATTCTCTCACCTGCTCAGTAATCGATCCTTTTGGAGAACCACTCTACTGACAGCCATCACAACCGACTCTTAATTCCTATGATGATACTACCAGGTAGATTTTATGTCTTCTATTTTTTTTTCAGATTAAAAAAATGGCAACTTAGAGGCATTAAATAACACTAATATCACAAAAACATCCAGGTCCCAAGAATTTCAAGGTTCTATAAATTAAAGGGCTATATTGTCTTTACATCTTCACCATCCCATTGTGCTGTGCTGCCTTAAGAGACATTATTCAATCTTCAATAACACCATGGAACTCACAGGGATCATCACTGAACTGTAAATCACGGCTAGGATGAAGGCTGAAAGGAGGATGCCAAAGAAATGAAGGCATCTTACTCTCTTCAGGAACTGACAAAATGGTTCTATAGACAGAAGTCACATGTAAAGAACACACTAGAATATATGCCAGCATGGTGTATGAACAACATACCACATGGCCACACATACTCATAGCATAAGCCCATATATATACGGAGGGAGGGCCCAGTCTATGTCATACATAACTATGTCTCGCCTCTCCTCTAAGCAAAGTCAGATATTGAACTTGGGTTTTTTGTATTTGTTTGGCACAATCACTGCCTCGACGAGGGCCACTTTAAAGTGAAAGCGGTTGGGCACTCCACTGAGTTGTTTGCACTACGGAACAAGGAGAGGGGCTCACCTGGGTGATGTCCGGGGGACCTCAGACCAGCGGCTTTTATTTCGTCTGTGTCAGCACACCGCTACATTCTTAGGTAGGCTGTCAAATGTCATCCATGCTTTGTTATACTACGATGCTGTGTTATAACTAAAAATATATCCTGTAACAGTGACGACCATCAGCGGGAACACCGTGCTGTATCTGTTGTGTGGCTATGTGTTGTGCAGGGCATAATGTACTCCAGAGATACAAGGGACAGCAGAACAAGGCAACATCGAAGCAAGTCCAGGGCTCTTTGGAGTACGTGTGAATTTGTTCTCTTGGTCAGGGCGACAGCCGTTCTGTCCAAACAGGGACTGATCCAAGGCTGAAGTTTTGCCAGGTGAACAGTATAGGAACTGTGGGGACTCTTAACTGGAATCCGTGAAACACTGAAATAATCTAGTATTGATGATATCTAAATGCCTTCTGACTTAATTAGTACAGTTTTTAATCCTAACATCCCTTTAAGTGACCTCCCAAAATTCTGTTCTTGGAGAAAAGGTGTCACAGCCGCAAAAGGAGTTGAAAGTTACTGTTTCAGCCCGATAAAGCAGGCAGAGCTTCTTTATGCTGGTTTGGAGTATGGATTTTGAAATCAAACAGTTCAAATCTGCCTCTCTTGCAACTACTTCCCACCCTGAGCAGTGCTGTCATTGTCACCCTCTGTGTTGCTTGGAAGCCTAAGTGATGCAATGCATACAAAGCATTTTGTACCACCCTGGCAAATGGTAGATGTTAGTTCTCAAGCAGTCTCGATTCCTGAACACGTAGACAGAGGAATGAAATGGGACGAGGTTAGGCCAAAGCTCGAGCGCCAGTGGGAACTTCTCCTCAGGCCTTGAAAACTCTGGTCTGGTTTGTGATCACCTCTCCCCAGCTAAATGAGTTCGAGCAAATCACTGAAAACGTCAGGATTTTTCTTTTCTACGTTCAGAGACAAGGACCACGCTGTTCCCCTGGTGCTCCAAGAATCTTTATGAGCCGAGTGGACTACTGGTACCACATGTTGAATTCTCGTGAAGGTATCTTACGAGAATGAAAATGTCTGCAGGATTTCTCTCTAATGGCAGGAACGAAAGCGAGGAACTCTGTATGCTGCCCTCCACACGCCAGCCCCAAGTGCTTGTGTCTTTGACTAGAGAAAACCGCAGGGTGTAAATGTTCTGCGTGAGCCACTTGCATGCACATCTAGAAATCACAGCAAAAGAATAAACTTCTCACATGTGGTCCTTAGTCTTTCATCAATAATTTTAGCTTTGGCCCTGTCAGACTCAATGGCCTGGCTGTAAGTATAGTTTTGCAGGCAAGCTAGTTCTGGTTCAAGTGGCAATAAATCACTGATAAGCACAAGGGAACTCAGTTTTCTTCCCGGAGCCTGGTCTCAAATCATGTCTTAGCACACGCCCCCAAACTGGCGTATTTTAGCTGACTGCCAAAAAAAGGGAATATACCAGAAAGTCAATTGGCCTCTGACCTCCTCAGTGATGAAATCTCGGCTTCTAATGACTTTCATTTGAAGCTTGAAGAAGAAAATAAATGTGAACAGAAAATACAATAACATAAAGATTGGCCATGCAAGAGAATTCCTTCTCGGCTATCTTCAATAGTTCATTTATCTCTCACTGCGTGCCCACCATTCAGAGAAAGAAAACTATAGATTGCAACTTCTTCAGGTTCAGTGCTTCCAGCTTCTTACCTCTTGTTTACAGGGGCAGAAGAGAATTTAAGTGGCTGAGCAACTGCCTCTGGTAGACAAATGTTTATATAGACTATCTGAAAATTATTCACATTATGAGCTATCACTGGTAGATTTCAGACCTCAGAAAGGCTTTTCCCTGCTCTTGGCCAACCTCCTCCCTTCCCCACTCCCCGATTTATGGTGATGAGCTTAAAAAGAGAGAGAGATAGCTTCTAATATAACTCAATTATATTAGAAAAAAAGTCCTCAAGACAAATTTGCTCAAGTCATAAGGCAATTCAACTGGTAGATAGGATTTGCATGGCAGTTCTCTCTCCTTTCCCTGATCAATTGTCATTGTAATTGTGCAGAGCCTGAGCAAATCCAAGCTGGGGAGAGGGTGAGGCTAGCCACCTTCTATGAGCTTGCCCAGGGTAGGAGGAGCTGAAGAACATACGTACTTTGGGTGACAGTCTCTTATGTCCCCCAAATTATTACCATCTTCTGCTTGTAGAACAGGGGCTGCTTGTCTGACAATCCTCTTGCTCATTCCTGCTTATCCCAGTCCCCTGCCAAACACATCATGTCCCTGTCCTTAAACACAAGCCCCCACCTGTCCCATGAATTCTCACTGGCCTGGCGGTTGACTGTGCTGGAAAGAACTCATAAGGTGGCATAAAACTCGGATTTGGGTCTGACTTCTGTCACTCACTACCTGGATGACTGAAAAGAATCCAGTTGTTTGCAATTTATTTCTTTATCTGCAGAATGGGAGATAATCCGTGTTCTGCCCAGCTCATGAGGTTGTGAGAAATAAGTGATAAGTGAAGCAATGTTGTGTGTGTGTGTGTGTGTGTGTGTGTGTGTGTGTGCGCTTTGTGGATGCCAAGAACTGTCAAATGGAAAGGATAATGGGGATGCTGAGTTACTGAGAATATATGCTCTATCAGTTTTTAGGGCACTCAGACTATAGATGTGGGACACTTCTGTGCCTCTGCTTATTCATTTCTGCAGTAGAGAATGACTGGTTTTTCATCAGATTGTGTTCCTTTTCTCCTGGGCAGACAGCAAGACTACATTTTCCATCCTCCCTTGCTCTCAGATGTAGCTATCTAAGTAAATTCTGGCCAGTGGAATACAGACGGAAGTGATATATACTACTTCTGGGCTTGACCCTTAAATATTTCTTAGCACAACGCTCTATTCTCAGTTCCTGGTGCTCTTGGAGTCTTAGTAAATTTTTTATGCTATTCCTTGGTCAAAGAAATATGTAACAGTTCCAGTTATAAAATGGCTAGGCCCAAACAACTTAATAAATATTTATGTCTTAATAACTTCATGATGTTGAAAAAAATAGTACACATGAATTCCAAGCCACATACTATTTTATTTAATTCTTAAATAACCACAATTACTTACTAATGGGCACGGCATATCTTCTTAAACCTGGGAATCAGATTGGACGTAGCCACTCTCATTTCCTGTTGCACATTGATTCTCATGAGGTACTTGATATTTATCATAGCAATGGCTGAAAACCCAGATTCAAAAAGGAATAGCCTTATCAGTGACATCAGCATCATGGTGTCCTAAGCCATTTCCCCTTTTTATCCTCCCTTTTTAACAACAACAAAGACATCCCTCTACAAACAAAAGTGCCTTTGTGGGTGTTAGCACCATAAGCCCAGGAATGTGGGAGGAGTCACATGCACCTGTGCATTCAATAACAAGCAGACAGACCTTAGTATAGATAGGCTGCAGAATCAGGGCAGCAGGCAAAACTACCCAGATCCCTCTTGCTGCAGTCAGGACAAAATGAGAAGAGTACTGACCTGGGCAAGAGAGAGAATTGGCAGAAATCCAGCCATCCAAAGGTACTGCGAAACAATATGAGTTTCATCACAGCAAAGGTGTTGATAAAAGAAAGTTTACCAGACCCTCTCACCCCCTCACTCCCTCACCCTAAGGCAACCCTGCGCAGGGTTGATTTATTGGGTGGTGGTGACCTCTCCTACAAGGGAAAAGGATAGCTGTAAGTGCCTGGTGACCCCAGTTGTGCTGGTCATGGCTAGAGAAACCCACTTCTCTCCAGCAACACCCAGAATACTGACTGAAGCAGGAACTCAGCTGGTGGGTGGGGGGTGCTGACTGGAAATGAGGCAGATAAGACATGGTTCCCACTGACTATGCTGGGCAGAAAGCCCACCTATGAGCCTCTGGTAGTACCATGCCAGTGGATCTCCCAGTGGGGTCACTGGGGCCTGTGGGTATTCCAACACCTCAAATGCTAAACCTACGCCTTCCCCTACTCTGTGGCTAACTCCTTGTGCCTGCTCCCATATGTGGCAGTGAGAGTTTTGGTAGACAAAGAGCATGCTCAGAAAATAGGCAAGGGAGAAACCACAACTTTGAGCTATAGTGCCACCTTCTGGAAAGCAAAGAGGATTCCAGCAACCAACCTGGTGACTTGTGAAAACCAGAGAGGCATAAAAGTTTAAGAATCCTGCCACAACAGGAGGCAAGGAGTGGGGCAGGTGTACCCATACAAATATAAGACCCCAGATAATAACAGCATGGAATAGAATGCCCTGTCAGAAGGTAACTAGCAAAGATTCAAGGAGCCGTCTTCTACAATTCTTTTGCATTTGAAGTAGAAAAACTGTAAGATACATGAAAAATCAATGAAATATGCCATCACAAAAAGAAAATAACAGTTCTCCAAAGCTGAGCTCGAAGCCACAGAGTTTTATGATCTAGCTTATAAAGAATTCAAAATATCTATTTTTGAAGAAACTCAATGGGCTACAAGAAAACTCAGAATGATAATTCAATGAAATCTTGAAACAGTACATCACCAAATGGGATTTTTTTTTCTGAAGATATAGAAGTCATAAAAAAAAGAACCAAACAGAGATTCTGGAGCTGAAGAACTCAATTAGTGAGATAAAAATATGCAATACAGAGTATCTTCAAAGAGTAGAGTAAATGGAAGAGAGAATTAGTGAGTTAGAAGATAAGAATTTTGAAATAACCCAAATAGAGGAGAACAAAGAAAAAAGAATGAGAAAGAGCAAAGAAAACCTACATGATCTACAAGATTCCATCAAAAGAACAAATATTTCATGGGGCGTCTGGGTGGCTCAGTCAGCTGAACGTCTGACTTTGGCTGAGGCCATGATCTCATGGTTTGTGGGTTCGAGCCCCACATCAGGCTCTGTGCTGATAGCTCAGAGCCTGGAGCCTGTTTCAGATTCTGTGTCTCCCTCTCTCTGCCCCTCCCCCACTCATGCTCTCTCTCTGTCTCAAAAATAAATATAAAAATTAAAAAAAAAGAACAAATATTTGAATAATCAGTCTTATGAAAGGAGAACAAAGAAAGAAGGGAGCAGACCATTTATTTAAAGAAATAATATCTGAGAACTTCCCAAACCTGGGAAAAGAACGGTATATCTGACTTTACAAAGCTAATAGATTGCCCTATTATCTTAACACAAAACGACTTTCTCCAAGACATTACAAAGAAACTGACAAAAATAAGAAATAAAGAGTTTCAAAAGCAGCCAGGCATCACACTTTCTGATTTCAAGCAATGCTACAAACTTATAGTAATTAAAATAGTATGGTACAGCATAAAAATAGACACATAGACCAATGGAACAGAATCAAGAGCCCAGAAATAAATCCCTGCACATCCGATCATCTAATATTTGACAAGGGACCCAAGAACAGTCAATGAGGAAAGGACAGTCTCTTCAATAAATTGTGTTGAGAAAACAGGTCAGCCACATGAAGGAAAATGAAATTGGACCCCTATGTTACACCACTCATGAAAATTAACTAGTGATGGGTTAAAGACTTAGCATAAGACGATATTGTAATACTCCTAGAAGAAATCACAGGGAAGAAACTCCTTGACATTGGACCAGGCAGTGACTTTTTGCATATGATGCCAAAAGCCCAGGCAACCAATGCAAAAATCAACAAATAGAACTACATCAAACTAAAAAGCTTCTGCATAGCAAAAGAAAAAAATTTCAAAGTGAAAACACAACCTCCATAATGGAGAAAATACTTGCAAATATTTTGAAAAGATATCAGATCAGAGGTTAATATCCAAACCCGTAAAGAACCCATACAACTCAATAACAACAAACAAACAAACAAACAAACAATCAATTAAAAAATGAGCAGAGGAACTAAATAGACATTTTTCCAAAGATGACATTCAAATGGCCAGCAGGTACATGCAAACATGCTAAACTTCACTAATCAGGGAAATGAAAAGCAGGACCACAATGAGATGTCATCTCACACTTGTTAGAATGGCTATCATCAAGAAGAAAAGAGATCAGTGTTGGTGAGGATGTGGGGAAAAGAGAACCCTTGTTGGGTTGATGGGAATGTAAATTGGTTCAGCAACTATAGAAAACAATATGGAAGTTCCGTAAAAAATTAAAAAAAACAGAACTACTATATGGTTCAGCAATTCCAATTCTGGATATACAGCCAAAGGAAATGAAAACAGAAGTTCAAAGATAAATATGCACTCCCTTGTTTATTGCAGCATTATTCACAATAGCCAAATTGTGGAAAGAACCTAAGTGACTGCCAATAGATGAATGGATAAAGAAGTTGTGAGATATATATAGAGACATATAGATACAGATATCTATACAGAGATATATATAGATATAGATATAGGTATATAGAGGTATAGATATAGATATCTGTATATAGGTATATATAGATATACACACATAATGGAATATTAATCAGCCACAAGTAAGAATGAAATCCTGCCATTTGCAATAGTACGGATGGACTTTGGGGGCATTATGCTAAGTGAGATAAGTCAGACAGAGAAAAACACATATTGTATGGTATCACTTGTTTGTGGAATCTAAAAAAAACTGAACTTGCAAAAGAAAATTAGAATGGTGCTTACCAGGGACTGGAGTGGAGGGATTGGGGAGATGTTGTTTAAGGGCACAAACTGGGGAACCAGTAGATAAAGAAGTCCTGGAGAGTTAATGCATAGCATAGTGATTATAGGCAATGATACCCTGTTATAAACTTCAAAGTTGCTAAGAGATTAGATCTTAACTGTTCCCACCACAAAAAATAATTATGTGGTGTGATAGAAGTGTCAGCTAACACTACAGTTGTAATCAGATTGCAATATGCAAATGTATCAAATCAATATGTTGTACATCTTAACCTCACACAATGTTATATGTCAATCATATTCAGTAAAATAACGTAGCATTGTAGAAATGAGGGTAGCCTGATATAATGATCAAATTGCAACCACCTTGAGCCAGTGGTTTTTGCAGTGTCCAGAAGATGCTGATTTTTGCTGGGTTTCCTCCAACATTTTCAAAGAGCTTGTGACACCCCTGTGAATTCACCGCAGCACACCAGTTGTCTTTGTGCACAGTCTGGAAACCACGGCTCTCTTACTTTCCTCCACCTGCCAGTCGAACGGGGTGAGCTTTGAAGATATAGCGGATGGTGACAACAAGGTGGAGGCTGGATCCCAAAGTCTCCCTCCACTGAAGGAGAGACACCCAGGAGAAAGGCTTAACAAGGAATTCCTATTTTTAGCTTAGAGAAAGAATGAGATTTAATTTCTTCTTCTCCCATGCCACTGATTTGTTTTTAATTTTTTTGTTTGTAATGGTAGCGGGTAAATACCGCCTCATGCAACCTCCAAATTCATGAAATATCACTAGGGCTACTGTTAGAAATCCAAACTTTGCTTTGCATCAAATGGCTCTCTCCCATGGGGAATGGACATCATACTACTCGGTCTCTAGCCTTTGTGACTTGGCTTCTCTATAATGCCCTGAGGAAACACAGACAATATTCTGAGGAAGGGGGTCTTTTTCAAGAGATAGGTGTTCTCTGAGTCAAAGCAATATTTATAAAGTGAGCAAGAGTATTCCTCAGTGGTCACATAATCAACCACAATGCAAATGTTCTTGGGGGCTTTGGGGATGTTTGTTTTCCAAGAGAATAAAGTATTGTTAGAAAATAAACAGGAGAGAGTTGTTCTGGCCTTTGCCCATTCTCATGGACACGCACTCCAAGTGGCAAGATGTAAAATGCAGCTTCACGAGAGCTGCACTGAAGCAGATTTATAGCCCAAGATCCTTTCCCTGAAGGAATAACACACTCACTTGTAGAGCATCAGTGTGTGAGGCCAGTGTACAGGGCTCTGTGCTGGGACCTGAGGGACCATTTCCTCTTTCCACATTTTCACTTTAGCCTTATTTCCTGACCTACTTAGAGAAGACAGTAGTTCAAAGATCAGGTAAACATTTCTGGGAAATTTTCTGTTTGATCATAATCTTATTTGTAACATCTCTGAAATTCCACCCGCGCCCCCCACCCCCATCTTCACCAGTTTTCCTGTGAAACACAGAGCTGAAAGGGAGGGGCTCTCCTCCTCATGAATAATTAAATGTCACCATGCTTCTGGAACCCTCTTAGCACACGCATGTCTGCATCAACTTGATGGTTTAGGCGAAGTGCTGGGGATCTTTGATTCCACATATTTAGTTAGCCCAGATTTTTTCTTTTCACCAGTTGGCCAACTTTCTTTACACTCAGACTTCTTACTGGCTAAACAAAGGTACCATGCTGTTGGTTGTGGATAGAAAAATTGGGAATGGAGCTTCCTTGGCCCCATGACTTTCAGAAAATATTCCAGAGAACGTGTGGTTCTCTGAAAGCGTTTTCACGAAGAGCAGTCTGAGAAGCCTGTCCGCCACCGATTGTCGCATCACCAAAAATCTGTCTCCAGTGTGAGCCTCCCAATAAAATTGTGAGATGTGTATAATGTACATTGCAGTGATATGGTATTTGACATAGCCACCCCAGACCAGTACCACAAGCCTCTGCATCAGCAGCACTTGCGACGTGTCCTGGCACATGTCTGTCTGTGGTTGTATCCAACAAGGCTGGGGAGCTGCTTTCTGGAACAGAAGAGGTAGGGCAGGAAGCTCCCTAGTCTTCTGCACACTCTCTGTCATGTACCTAAGTATGCGGTCTTCACAGCAGGCACTGAGGTTTTTTATTTTCTGAATTTTATTTTTCTTGCCATAGAATTGAATTACAAGATGGCAGGTAAGAAAGCAGGTGGCTGATGCTGAGGCTGGTAATATGATTGAGGAGAGAGTAGGATCCAGGATGTTCAGTGTGGAGATCACAAGGCTACCAGATGTATGTAGAGGGAAGTTGGATCATTTTGGTTCTGTTCCTGGACAGTTAGGTGATCATAGTTATTTCACATCATTTTCCAGTTCCCCACTTGCAACAGATAAAGTGGATGAACTTATATTCCTTTTCTATATGACACATCATATGCTCAGCAGAATTTTGGTCCCCACAACTTTCACTGTCTGGTGAAATATGAATATGAAATATTCTTCATCCTTGAATATGCTATTCATATTGAATATATGGATTCACATATATGAATATGTGGCCAAGGGACTTTGAAGTTGTAATTAAGCTATGAATCAGCTGACCTTAACATGGGAAATTACCCTGAATTAGTTAGATCCAATGTAGTCACATGAGCTCTGGGAAGCAGAACTTTCTCCCACCTCAGTGCCAGAGACATGTGAGAGATTCAATGCATGACAAGGATTTGAGGCACAGTCACTGGCTCAGAGATAGAAGGATCCATATCCTTGGAAAATGTGAGAAGGAATTGAACTCAACCAACAACCAGTGAGCTTGGAAAAGGACGCTGAATCCCAGATGTGAACTGCAGTCCAGCCAACACCTTGATTTCAACCTTATGAGACCCTGAGCAGAGAATCCAGCCATGATGAGCAGCACTTCTGACCTATAGATGCTGAGGTAATCAATTTGTGTAGTTAAAATCACTAAGTTTGTGGTAATTTGTTACAGCAGCCAGAGGAAACTAATACATATCATGAAATTATTTTGGGTCAAAGATTACAACAAAATGTTAAAAGGGAGTGTTGCCTCTCAGGTCGATGAGGAAAAGTCCATGAATGTGGGGGTGGGTGGAGGTGGAAACAAATACATACTATTCTGCTTTTCCATTTCTTCACTAAGGTCCAATAGACATTCATTACAGTGTACCCTACATAAAATGCTTTCCATATTTTCTTTCATGTAATGCTTATAATCACCTTGTAAATAACAATCTGCCTTCTAGTTAATAAATGGAGATTCTGAGAGTCCAGATAATTTGTCCAAGTTCCCACCACTAGAATTTGTGAGATTTGAGTCCAGATATTCCGACTATAGGCTCAGAACTGTTTCCTTTACTACATGGGGCCAACTCCTCAATCTGTGGGGGAGACCTAAATATTAGTTGACAGTCATGAAGATTAATAGAAGGTCACAAAAAAGGAACTATGTGATTTTTATTTTAATGAAGTATGACAAGTGCACCAGATCAAAGATCCTGAGATTCTTCAGCTTGTATGAATATCTGGCTCTTTGTCAACAGCCAGAAGCTGAGGAAAAACCAGAATTCTTACTTCTCAGTTGCTGGCTTCCAACTGTTATTGCCATGGAAACATATCAGATGTACAAAAACAAGTTAAGTGCCTTAATATCATCACTACCCAATGGTTGGAACTTCCCGTGTTTCCAACTAGCTAACATCTATTTCCAGGGGGAAGAGAGAAGAGAGCTGCCATGACAGACTTAAAAGGATATGAACTTACTTCATCTCAGTGGGTCAATTGCTGGCCAAGAATGGGAATTGTTGCTTGCTAATTGCCATTTAATTTTAGGCAAAAACTAAAAAGAAAAGGTGTCTGTGAACTCTGCTTCAGAGGATAATTAACAGGAATCTCTTACCTCTTTGTTATTATTGGTCATTTTATTGACTGCCATTATTTACGTATTGCTATAAATATCAAAGACCAATTTGTGTGTCCCAGACAATAGACACAATAAGAGTTTTAAAAAATGGAATGATTGGGTGGCTCAGTCCGTTAAGTGTCTGACTTTGGCTCAGTTCGTGGTCTCAAGGTTTGTGAATTCGAGCCCCACATCGGGCTCTGTGCTGACAGCTTGGAGCCTGGAGACTGTTTCGGATTCTGCATTCCCCTCAGTCTCTCTCTGCCCCTCCCTGTCTTGCCCCTCCTGGTTTATTTATTCTCAAAAATAAGCATTAAAAAAAATGGAATGATTGCCATTGGCCAAAGAGATAAAAGAAGGCTTCCAGGAGTAGGGAAATAGGAGGTTTCTCTATCAGTTGTCTTACAAATGCCATCAAAGACACACATAAACCAGGTCCCATACCCTCTGTGGCTGCTCCTTTTCTATAGAGGGTTAGATCACTCCAGAGACACAATAGGAAGGCTAATCAGACAATATGTCTAGAAGGCTTTAGATGCTACCAATTGAGTTTCTCTTAAGAAGCCTTATAAACAAATACTGTGTCATTATAAGACCATTACAACATCTTGGGTGGGCTTTGGCTTTCTGCCCAGAGTTTGGGGGTTGAGGCAATCAGCACTGTGATTACACCACTTTGTGGTCCATTGGCTCATCAAGCTGTTGAAGCCTTCATTATATCCATCAGTCAGCAGCAACTCTGGGGCACCCACTGTGTGCAGAGCACTGAGCACTATGGGGAACATTAGAGCAAAAGAAGGCACTGCTCCTGCTCCTGAAGAGTTTTATATTTATTGGGGCAGTCAGGAGCACACACATGAAAACATGTAAGAAAATAAATGACAGAAACCACCATTCCATCACACCAAAACAAAAACTCCAAACCACCATTTTGCTGACATAGTTAGCTGTGTTAGGTCAGTCTGAGTGATTGGATGACCGGAGTTAGATGGAATTAGAAATGGAGTCAGGTGGAAATGTGGAGATTTTGAATAAAAAGAAGGAGAAGGAGGAGGAAGAAGAAGGGAAGCAGCGGCATTCACAAAAGGAGCAGAGGTTAGCCTGTCAGGGGAGCCTCAAGGGTAAGAACAAGAGACAGACTGGATGAGGTCAACAAGGGTTGCTTAGATTAGAGCCATGAGCCCAGCTCTGGGGCTGAGGATGATTTGGTATCATGAGGAAGGTAAGTTACGGAGCCCAATATCCTGAAACTCAAAACTGAGTTTTCATTTGCTTTGAGAAAATAAAAAATGCCAGTATTTCTAAGGTTTCTGAGAAGAAGCCAGACTTCATAAAACAGAGTCAAGAATAGAAGCTGAACATAGAAAAGACACCATCTTCTGGATTCCTCAGTAGAAAGAACTTGAGTCCTAGCTCTTCTGTAAAGCCATCCATGGCTCATCTATTCCCTGAGCGTTTACAGTACTCAGAGTTTATACCACGTAATTTAGCACTTGACTATTAGTTGTTTAGCCTGTTCAAATTATATGAAATCAATGTTGGAGCCATGGCTGACACAAATGTCATGCAGCTCAATGATTACTACTGTCAAGGTGTTTTCTAGAGGAAAGAAGGAGCTATGAAATGTTTTTGTGGGGTTTTTGTTTTGTTTTGTTTTCTTGTTTTGGGTTTTTTAAATTTTTGTTTTTAGATGAGGGAAAAACTTCAGGCTGAGCACCATGATTGCCTTGTTGCTTTGGGTGAGAAAATAAACATCTCAGGACCAAGGCTACCCATTAACTTGCATATTGAAGCAAAATAGCAATACTGGTATTTTGTTATTTCTTTTGCTCAACAGTAGCATTTAAAAAATTAGACATGGTCACCACTGTTTTCTGCTCCAATGCCATGTTACCTGAGAAGAGCTAGGATCCAGAACCAAGATATCTTTGCCCTCTGTACTTGAGTCTTACCTGTGATGATGATTCAGAGAGAAAATAAATTATCCTAAAGAAGGGGGTATACACTATGTGCCTGGATCAGACCCTGAGGAGAGAGGATATAATGGAGAAGAGCAGAGTGGATTTGGCCAGGCAGAAGGGAAATGGTAACATTCCAGAAGGTCTACCAAAGAGTCTGAGACTCACTCACCTCCCCTCCTTCAGCAGGTGTATTTGGACCCCCAAACAGTTCTAGTTGAAGTATAAACAACCAATAAATATATGGGAAAATGCTCAATCTCACCAAGGACCCAATAAATGGAATTTAAAACAGCACTGAGTTATGGGGCACTGGGTGGCTCAGTTGGTTAAGTGTCCGACTCTTGATTTTGGCTCATGTCATGATCTCATGGTTCATAGATTGAGCCCCATGACAGTATCGAGTTATTTTTGAAAGGTTTTAAATGGGAAGGATATAGTGAAAATGCTTTCTAAACAATGACAGCCTTGTTTTATTTGAAATTTAACTCAGTGTTGAGTTCTCTAGGTACAGTTTGTAAGTCAGATTTCAGATTTTTAACATGTTACAAACATTACAGATATATATTTCCATATTGAAAAACAGCACAATAGACATGAACACTAAAATCTGACCACAATGACTACATCAGCAGACTCAACTAAAGTCTGGCACACCTAGAATGGGAAATCCTCATTAATACTCCTACTCTCTATGATAAAAACATCTGACATTCAAAAGAACTCCAAAAGCAAGCAAACAAACAAAACAAAAAGCAAGCAAACAAACAAACAAGCATCCAACACTCACGCTGTGCCAAGCACTACACTAAATTTTGACAGGTATCATCTCGTTCAATTTTCATAGCAAGTCCACAAAGTAGGTTCTTTTATGTTTCCTCTTTTCCCAGAAGAGGAAACTAGAATTTAGAAAAATTAAGGTTGAACCATCTGAAATTGCAAATCGTTGACCATGTTTGACCTACAGATGTGGCAGCCTCATATGGTTGAACCTAATGCTGTGCCTGAGATCACGAAGTGGGGAAATGGTGGGGGAGAAATTACAAAGGAATCTCACTCCAAAACTCCAGGGTCTTCACAAAAACAGACACTTAGATCAGTGGAACAGAATAGAGAACCTAGAAATGGACCCACAAACGTATGGCCAACTAATCGTTGACAAAACAGGAAAGAATATCCAATGAAATAAAGACAGACTCTTCAGCAAATGGTGTTGGGAGAACTAGACAGGGACATGTGGAAAAATGAACCTGGACCACTTTCTTACACCATACACAAAAATAAACTCAAAATGGATGAAAGACCTAAATGTAAGATAGGAAGCCATCAAAATCCTCGAGGAGAAACCAGGAAAAACCTCTTTGACCTTGGCTTCAGCAACTTCTTACTCAACATATCTCCAGAGGCCAGGGAAACAAAAGCAAAACTGAACTATTGGGACCTCATCAAGATAAAAGGCCTCTGCATGGCGAAGGAAACAATCAGCAAAACTAAAAGGCAACCAACTGAATGGGAGAAGGTATTTGCAAATACATATCAGATAAAGGGTTAGCATCCAAAATCTATAAAGAGCTTATCAAACTCAACACCAAAAAAAATAAATAATCCCATGAAGAAATGAGCAAAAGACATGAATAGACACTTTTCTAGTTTCTATAACTAGAGGGTATTATGCTCAGTGAAATTAGTCATTCAGAGAAAGACAAATGTCATAAGACTTCACTCATAGGAGGACTTTAAGATACAAAACAGATGAACACAAGGGAAGAGAAGCAAAACTAATATAAAAACAGGGAGGGGGACAAAACAGAAGAGAGTCTTAAATATAGAGAACAAACTGAGGGTTGCTGGAGGGGTTGTGGGTCGAAGGATGGGCTCAGTGGGTAAGGGACATTAAGGAAGACACTTGTTGGGATGAGCACTGAATGTTATACACAGGGGATGAATCACTGGATTCTACTCCTGAAATCACTATTGCACTAGATGTCAACTAACTTGGATGTAAACAAATAAATAAATGAATAAATGAATAAATAAATAAATAATAAAGCACGCAAGCAAGCTCCAGGGTCTTAACCACTAGGCACACTGCCTATATTTAGCTAAAGGATGAGAGTGGGTGTTCCTGATGTCAATATTTTAATTAAATTGATAAGCCACTGAAGGCACATCACATCAGGACAGTTCAGAAAAATATATTTACATAAAGTCTACGGAGGCAAAGTGATTGACCATTGACTAACAACAGGGCTGGATTAAGTACACTTCTGACCATTTTGCTTCACATTTGCCACCAAATTGCTGCAGGTGACTTCCTCTCTGAATCTGATATTCCTCTTTAAATCACTATAATAATCCTGGTCATCTCGAAGGATGCTTTGGAAGGATATGTAAGCTGAATGGACCAGGAGACATGAGCTACTCAACATTTCCAACACGGAACAGTCCAAGCAGTGGGGTTGCTTCCAAAAAGGTTGGCCTTACTGTGTGAGGGAGAGCATGGGGCCAGACTCCTATCAATATTCTGCAGGGTAGATGAGCACCATTTTCCATTTCCAGACTGTTTGCTCCTTCAGAGCTGGAGACCGACAATGATTCAAGAGTTCTGACTCATTTTGATGAGCTGGCTTGTCGTTAACATAAATCAGATGAAGTTGAAAGCTCACCTCAACATCCTGAGGCAACATTGGCTGTTGTCACTGGAAAAACTCCCGAGGCACTTGCTTTCATAACTGTTGTTACTAAGAAGAGGTTCAAAGAAACGTTTGGGCAAAAGGATCTCTGTACTTCCCACGGTGCATGCAGCCAGGCTGCAGATGAAAATGATAACAATTTATTTTGAAATTTGCTCTTTAATTCTGATGGATTTTCTAAGCAAATGATTCTGAATCTAACAGCTGCTGGGCGAGCAGTACACACCAGGATAAATCAATCCTTCTGCTACCTCCAGAGTGGTGAATAATACGTCTCAGTTAGTGCAGTAAAGATTCCTGCGTTCCAGATACAGAGCACCAGGCACAACTTGCATGTGACTGCAAATATTCAAATGAAGTATAGGGATCTGGCAGAGACTTAGTAATAAATCATGCGGCCGGCAAGGGCCTTCCCATTTGCGTGGATTTCTGTGGAGTTGAAAGAAAAAAAGAAACAAACGAGGGGCCAGTGTGATACAAAAGCCAACCCAGGATATCTGTTACTGTTTGTGACCTGGCCTGGTCTTGCAAAAATTTAAATACAGGTTAATGTGGTCACTGACTAGAGAACAGCTTGATGAAAAGCAGGTCACACAATGGAAATGCTCGTTAAACTAAAGGGAAAGTCTACATGACACGGTGAAGCGTTTGTTTGTTTACTTACCTTCCTTTGAAATCCCTCCAGATGTAATACTTAGAATTTTTAAAAACTATATATAGCTATTCCTAGAAGGCCCGCTGCCTATGAAAAGAAGTGTTCCGTTTTAGAAAATCATATGCTTTTACCCCTTCTCTGCCAGCTCTCCTGTTATTTATCAGAGGATGAGTTGAAGGATCTGTGTTTCCCATCTAACGGTTTTGATGCAAAAGGAAAAAGTATAGGAATCTGGAAGGCAAATGACAAATCATTTTATGGATTTCAAGCCTTTGGACATCTTCGCAAGATTGATCCAGATGACTGTAAACTTGCGAAATACAGTGCAATACAGTTAGATGTGAAAACATGAATCGTCGTTCTATTGGAAGCCTATTATTCCAAGATCTGGGTGTTTAAAGCGGTCTATGTGACTTTGGTGGCTCTGCCTTTCTGGCTCCTTCTTCACACTGACTGGGTAATGGTGAAATGCATCCTCTTGGGGATGTAATACAGTTTTGTTGTGGCAGCAAGGGGAAGACTTGAAAAGGCTCCCGGCCTCTAACAAGAAGTCGTGAATCCCCATCTTACATTCCATGCCACTTCAATCAGATTGCTTCAGGCAGCCATCCAGGTCCAAAAGTTAGACCTAGCACATGGCGCCCCTTCCCCATCCATCATAAATATAGAATCAAAACAAATCCATCGCATCTATTAACAAAACAATATAAAGCACATCCTGAGGCAATGGTAAGTTAGTGTCACCTTTGTGCATTTAACTCTGTGAGCTAGTGCTCAGGACCTGTCGCTTGCTGAAGAATATGCAAGCTTCCCGGTGCACGTGCACAGTCGGTATTGGAAAGTTGTAGACACCATGTGTTAACCTAGATTTGGTCTGCATTGGCAGGCTGCTGGCTCACCCAGAAATTCTAGCTGTAGTTCTTTCCGCTGAATGTTTTAGTTTCTAAGTTGTACTACCATGGCCTTGCGGAAATCATTCACTGCGTCTTAGTTCCCGCATTTATAAAAGAAAAAGCTTGGATTTCCAAGATTTAAACGGTATGCTAAGGATTTTATAGCAAACCTTTACACAGACTGAAACTTGTTTAGCCAACTGTGATTACTGTCAGGAAATATTCACTTCACGATGACTCTGTCACCTGCCAGGCCCAAGTCTAGTCCATAGGAAATGCTCACAAATACTTTGCCCCTAAAAGGACTGGCAATGCAGTCGCTCTCCATCACTGCCACCAGCAACTTCCTCTCAAGTGGATTAGGCACTGGTCCTCATGGTTGATACCAAGTTGAAGGGGTTCTAAGTGTGCTGAAATCCCACATGTGGAATGCCTGCCTCACATTTTTGTATTTCTGAACCACGAAGAGACCTATTTTAACATTCTGGCAAATAGGTAAATCATTTCAGTCTATATTGAAATCACTTCTCCAACCACTGGAAGACATGCATATCTACACTCGAAATATCTCCTTAGTAAAAAGCCATCTACCACAAAATCTGAAGATTTATATTATAATCATTTTTTTGGGGGGAAGACTTTTGAAGGACATCACCCATTCAGCTAAGAATCACACTTCTATTCCAACTGAAAATAACACCCAACAATTCAGAAGCCGTTCAGAGCATGTACAGCCAAGCATTTCAGAAAGGTCTCTTAGGTACCCAATTCCTGTTTTTTTGTTTTCTTTTTTTTTTAAATTTAAGAGAGAGCAAGAGCAAGCTGGGGAGAGGCAGAGGGAGAGGGAGAAAGAAAATCTTAAGCAGGCTCCACATGGAGCCCAATGAGGGGCTCCATCTCACTATCCTGGGATCATGACCTAAGCCAAAATCAAGAGTTGGAGGTTTAACCAACTGAGCCACCCAGGGGCCCCTGTACCTAATTCTATATTTGTGCAAGAATGTATACTCTGTGCGTTGCTTAGTATTTATTAATTGGTCTCACTGTCGTTTCTCATGTTCTCCTAGAGTGTAACATTCAGCCATCTAGAGGGATACAAGAAAAAGGTACAAAATAAATGTGAATTTTAAAGCTGATGATTACAGAGATGTTAACTGAGGACTAGACCTCCTTTTTCCATATTTAAATTAAATAATCTTCACAAGAACAGGACAGTGTAATTCCTTCCCCCACAGGGGTGCAATGAAGTAATCTGATGTGACAGATGGCCACACCATAATCCACCCTAATTAGCATTCATTAGCATACCAGGTTGTAGCTTGCTCAGGCGCTGAACATGAGGTATGGCACAGAAACGGTGTCTCAACTAACCTCCTCCAGAAAAAAAGCATCTCTTCACCTTGGTGGGGGAACTTGGTAGGAAAAAGGTACCTTGATGATGGATGCCAAATCCTGCTCCATGGGCAGAAAGGTTTCAGGCTCAGGCTGAGCCAACCTGCAGAGAGGCAGGACTCCTTAAGAGAAACTGAGTGACAAGGGACACTGATGACTGTGAACTTCAGGAGACCTGAAGGCCCCCAGAGACGGGAGAGGATTTAGAAGGGACTGGGGGAAAGCATTGTTTTCAGCTTTGTCCTCGAAGAAAAGCCATTCCCTGCTATTGAGGGGAGAAATCTTGGTTGTGTATCATTTTAGAGTGTCTACGTTGTTTTTGCTGTTAGTGTGAAAAGCCTTGGAGCCGGGCTGAAAAGAAACCAGTAGAAAGAAAAGAAGGGAAACAGTGCATACCACCTGTTTTCCTGGGAGGATAGAAAGCGTCAAAAGGAAATACATGTAAGATGCTTTGGGCATAATAAATATATGTGGTTTTTTTTTTTAAGCACTGCCTTTCAGGGTGCTGTTGAAAAAACACTTTCCTCTCCCACGGCTGTGTGATCGTCAATTTAAGGGAAATTGCTTCCACCAGCTGATGACGCCCAAATCCATATCTCTAATTTCAGATCCCTCTTTAGAGCTTGGCACCCATATATCTAGGAGTTTATAGGGCACTCACTCATATAGGCATGCTGTAGCATTTCTTAGGGGGTGCCTTGTGGCAGGAACTGTGTGGGGAGAAATCCAGTTTATTGTTTAGCTTGGAAGGCAGAAAACTAAAAAGAAGCTCTGATACAGTCCGGGGTCAGAGAACAGACTATTGGGGAGCATTTAGCAAGAGCCTCCCCTGCCTGAGGTCATGGTGGCCACTGGGGAAATGACACTGAAGCCAAGATCTGAGGTATGAGGGGGGATCACCCCAGGAAAGCTCAGAGAGGGGAGGCCACAATGGTGGGAAACGGGTAGGGGCCACAGCCTCTGCCAGTTCCTGGAAGGGACAGACGTTATGCAGGCATTTGAAAGAACCATGGTGTTAGCTAACATCATCCTCAATGGGGAAAAACTGAGAGCTTTTTCCCTGAGATCAGGAACACGACAGGGATGCCCACTCTTCCCGCTGTTGTTTAACATAGTGTTGGAAGTTCTAGCATCAGCAATCAGACAACAAAAGGAAATCAAAGGCATCAAAATTGGCAAAGATGAAGTTAAGCTTTTACTTTTTGCAGATGACATGATATTATACATGGAAAATCCAACAGACTCCACCAAAAGTCTGCTAGAACTGATACATGAATTTAGCAAAGTTGCAGGATACAAAATCAATGTACAGAAATCAGTTGCATACTGATATGCATGCAGTATACACTAATAATGAAGCAACAGAAAGACAAATAAAGAAACTGATCCCATTCACAATTGCACCAAGAAGCATAAAATACCTAGGAATAAATCTAACCAAAGATATAAAAGATCTGTATGCTGAAAACTATAGAAAGCTTATGAAGGAAATTGAAGAAGATATAAAGAAATGGAAAAACATTCCGTGCTCACGGATTGGAAGAATAAATATTGTCAAAATGTCAATACTACCCAAAGCTATCTACACATTCAATGCAATCCCAATCAAAATTGCACCAGCATTCTTCTCGAAACTAGAACAAGCAATCCTAAAATTCATATGGAACCACAAAAGGCCCCGAATAGCCAAAGTAATTTTGAAGAAGAAGACCAAAGCAGGAGGCATCACAATCCCAGACTTTAGCCTCTACTACAAAGCTGTCATCATCAAGACAGCATGGTATTAGCACAAAAACAGACACATAGACCAATGGAATAGAATAGAAACCCCAGAACTAGACCCACAAACGTATGGCCAACTCATCTTTGACAAAGCAGGAAAGAACATCCAATGGAAAAAAGACAGTCTCTTTAACAAATGGTGCTGGGAGAACTGGACAGCAACATGCAGAAGGTTGAAACTAGACCACTTTCTCACACCATTCACAAAAATAAAATCAAAATGGATAAAGGACCTGAATGTGAGACAGGAAACCATCAAAACCTTAGAGGAGAAAGCAGGAAAAGACCTCTCTGACCTCAGCTGTAGCAATCTCTTACTTGACACATCCCCAAAGGCAAGGGAATTAAAAGCAAAAATGAACTACTGGGACCTTATGAAGATCAAAAGCTTCTGCACAGCAAAGGAAACAACCAACAAAACTAAAAGGCAACCAACGGAATGGGAAAAGATATTTGCAAATGACATATTGGACAAAGGGCTAGTATCCAAAATCTATAAAGAGCTCACCAAACTCCACACCCGAAAAACAAATAACCCGGTGAAGAAATGGGCAGAAAACATGAATAGACACTTCTCTAAAGAAGACATCCGGATGGCCAACAGGCACATGAAAAGATGCTCAACGTCGCTCTTCATCAGGGAAATACAAATCAAAACCACACTCAGATATCACCTCACGCCAGTCAGAGTGGCCAAAATGAACAAATCAGGAGACTATAGATGCTGGAGAGGATGTGGAGAAACGGGAACCCTCTTGCACTGTTGGTGGGAATGCAAATTGGTGCAGCCACTCTGGAAAATGGTGTGGAGGTTCCTCAGAAAATTAAAAATAGACCTACCCTATGACCCAGCAACAGCACTGCTAAGAATTTACCCAAGGGATACAGGAGTACTGATGCATAGGGGCACTTGTACCCCAATGTTTATAGCAGCACTCTCAACAACAGCCAAATTATGGAAAGAGCCTAAATGTCTATCAACTGATGAATGGATAAAGAAATTGTGGTTTATATCCACAATGGAGTACTACGTGGCAATGAGAAAGAATGAAATATGGCCCTTTGTAGCAATGTGGATGGAACTGGAGAGTGTGATGCTAAGTGAAATAAGCCATACAGAGAAAGACAGATACCATATGGTTTCACTCTTATGTGGATCATGAGAAACTTAACAGAAACCCATGGGGGAGGGGAAGGAAAAAAAAAAAAAGAGGTTAGAGTGGGAGAGAGCCAAAGCATAAGAGACTCTTAAAAACTGAGAACAAACTGAGGGTTGATGGGGGGTGGGAGGGACGGGAGGGTGGGTGATGGGTATTGAGGAGGGCACCTTTTGGGATGAGCACTGGGTGTTGTATGGAAACCAATTTGACAATAAACTTCATATATTGAAAAATAAAATAAAATATTCGATGTGAAAAAGAAAATGAAAGAACCGTGGTGTTTGGCATCCATGCCTCAGGCCCCTCAAATCCAAACCTGCCCTTCCTCTGATACTCTCCTCTTGTCAATGACACTACCACCTTCCCAGTCACTCAGGGCAGCCACCTGCGCATCTTCTCGATTTCCTATCTTTCCATTCCTCCCTCAAATCCAGTTAGCTACCCATCTTTCTTCTAAGAGTCTTGCAAATGGGCTTCCTCTTCTCCAAACCCAACTCTGACCATCTCTGCACTTCTCTGCACTTCAAGGTAGAGGGGGGCCTCTACCTAGGCCCCCTCCAACCCATGGCTTGCATCATTGTTAGAGTGCTCTCCTCAGAGCACAGAGTCTCTGTTCCCATCAGTGTTCACTCGTGGCCCTCAGGATTAGCAACTACTCCATCACAGGCCTGATACAGACGGGTGGGACTTGCCCTCTGCGCAACCTTCCAGAACCATGATTTCTGGCCACTCACCTTACGTATATCCTAAGATCTCACTATATGGAGCCACCCTCGTGCGATGGCTAATTTTATGTGTCGGCTTGACTGGATCGCAGGGTGGCCAGATATTTGGCTAAACATGATTTCTGTGTGTGTCTGTGAGGGTGTTTCTGGATGAAATTCGAATTTAAATCTGTGGACGCAGTAAAGTGACTTGCCCCCTTTGACGCGGGTGGGCCTTATCCAGTTCACTGAGGACCCTGATCGAAGAAAAATTCAGAGGAAAGGAGAATTCAGTTCTTCCTGCCTGATCGCCTGAACTGAGACATGGGTCTTCTCCTGCTCGTGGTGTTCCCAGGCCTTCAGACTAGGGCTGAAGTATACCACTGCCTTCCTGAGTCTCCAGCTTGAAGAAAGCAGATCATGGGATTTCTCAGCTTCCATAAGTGCGTTTATCCTATTGGTTCTCTCTCTCCCTGTTACCCTGACGAACACACGTCTGTTCTCAGATCTTGCTCAGTTCTCAAGGTTTGTGTTTTGTGATTATTCTCTCCCAAGGTGTCTCCATATTTCCTGTCTGGCTAGTTCTATTCGTTGTATAATGTTCAGTGAAAACATCACCATCTCTGAAAAGCCTTCTTCGAAATTTCGATACCTAGTCTCAATGGGGAGTCCTGTACTGCACAAGTCACAATACATTTTTTACTGAGTCTCTCGGACTTCATCATTAGGCCCGAAGTACTTTGGGGGCAGGTACCAATGATTTCCTCTCATATCCCTTTGAGCCTAGTGCAGTGTTCCCAAGCATTTTGTAGCTCTATCCTGGTTTCCTAATCATCACAAGACATGGTAATATGTTTCTGTGTATTATCTGCTCCAGCATGAGGCAGGTTTATGACACCAGGGAGTTTGTCTGTTTTCAGTCTCCAGCTCTGACAATGGTACCTGGCAGAGAATAGGTACTCAAATAATTGTGTCTTTTTTGTATGAACAAATTTGACATTCATGCCCTTATCCTGGCTTTGGCTCATTATTTCTTCACTATGGCCACCACTAATTGTTTCAGTTTTCTTTGACACGAGATCTTCTAGTAAGTGGTCACTATGTGACTTTGGGCAAGTTACTAAGGCACTCTGTTTCAGTCTCCCTGTCTATAGAATGATGATCATAATAGAACCTACCTCATTAGGTCTTCACGAGAGTGAAGTGAATTTATACATGTACAACATTTAAACAGTGCCTGGCACAAGGTAAATGCCCAGTAAATGTTAGCTAGCATCATCATCGCCATCATCATCATCGTGAAAATTACCTCCATTTTCATTTTATAGTATCTAATCCTTTAAAATCACACCTTTGAAACATTTTGCCTACTATAAAGCCTTTAAGTAACAACTGTCTCAATAATTTCAGGGGTCATAGGCCCGTTTCATATAGAGTTCCTAGCACAATGCTAGGTGGCTATTAAATGCTTGACTAGAATGATAATTTGGAATTCCTCTTCCAAAATATTTGCATCTCTATGTATAGGTCATCTTTTCAGATTGCCCACTACTGAACTGATCTGTGCTATTCAATGGAGAATGAGTTTTGGTGAAACAGGCTTTTCTTGTGTGTTCCTCCCACTTTGGTCATGAATAACAGCTATGAACAGGGTAACAATAGCGTTTCTATTTTTATACATGACATTCACCCGCCTGCTTTTTAAAACCTGACACCTGAGCCAGATACAGCTCATCCTAGATTTAGAAAGGAAATTAAACTGGGAAAAAAATGTCCTCAGGTGCCCCAAGGAGCAAATAAACACATGGCTGCCGTGGCATTTCCATGGAGATCTTAAAAAGCCAATCTGAGTGTGCTATTCGAGGTAAGTTGGACAGGTGCAAGTTACACTATTTTTAGGTATGCCGGCTTGCCTTCCTATGGTGCCAATAAAAGTTCCCATGCCCTGGAAATTTACTAATGATAAAAATAAGATCTTTCCGACATCTGTGATGGATGCTGGTGGGTCCTGAGTACTTGCCTGACAATATATAGAGGACTGTATACATGCGTCAAGTTTAAGCATTGTCCAAAAGGTGGCACTGTTTATTTGTGTTTTTATCATGCTTAATTGCAAACTTTTTATTATGCAGGCACATTAATGAACTAAATTAAGACAGAGCAGAGATATTATCCTCCACACAAATCAAACTGTCATTTTATTACAGGCTCTTTCAAACTCTCCATCATGTTTCTCAGCAAATGAATATGCCCAAGCTGTTAAATGTAATAACTGCAATGTCAGCAAACCTCTTTACTTATTAAGTGCTTCTGTTTTTTTTCTATCTTAAAGGGGATTCTGGAATCGATTTTTGAAATCATTACAGATGCACTACAGAAGCTGGGTAATTGAGACATATTTAACTTTTCAATCTTGAAAAGCTACATTTTCAAATGTAAGCACTTCTTGATGATCTTTTAAGTGTGACTACAGAGGGAACACACGACTGATAGTTGGAAGTCACTGGCTATTAAAAACCATTGTTCTTTGAAATTAGTTGTGAAGCAAAAGGTGAAAGCTCTAAAATAACTTTATTAGCACAAATAGGGAATCAGGGCTGATAACAGTGGCTCAATCCCAAGATGCACTAGGGGATACTTCTGTACAAAAGTGGGACAGGGTGACAGATGGCTATTTAGGAGTGCTTCTGACATTATGGTACATGTATATATTTTTGTCAGCCCAGCATGTGTTTAGGACATCACCTTTCCCATTCTTCTTTGTTTTTTGTTTTTTTTTTTAGAGACAAGCTGGGGAGAGGGAGGGAGGGAAAGAGAGAAGGAGAGAGAGAGGGAGAGAGAGAAAAATCTTAAGCAGGCTCGACATTCAGCACTGGACCCCATGCCAGGATCAATCCCACGACCCTGGGATCATGACCTGAACCATAATCAAGAGTCGGGTGCTCAACCAACTGATCCACTCAGGTACCCCTCCCCCCCTCCCCCCAACGCACACTTTTCCATTCTTAAATCATTTCTATTCACAGTTTATTGGCTGAAGCAAGTCAAATGGCATCCCTAAATTCAATAGGGCAGGGAAGCACAGGGCTGCATGTCCCTGAGGGGAGGAAAACCAAAGATTTAGATAATGAGCACTATTACCCAAATTTGCAGAATGGTCTGCATAAAGTCTGGAAACAGAAGACAGTGAGTGGCTTCATCAAGTTGGGGGTGGGGGATTGTTAAATATAGAGATGAATAAAAACACGGATCATCATGAGGAACTGAGATTGAATGTGCATTAATGCACGCATTGGGGTGCAAAATCCCTTCAAGCTAAGGCTAGATCAGAGCTATATAGAATATAGCTTTATGGAAAAAAATTAGAGAACTAACATCCTTTCTGATACAATAGACAGTAAACAGTGTTAAGATATTTTTATTATGATAGGTAGTATGTGAAATACACCAATTATTTCCAGCAATGTAAGAGACTAGGTAGGGGGTAGGCTGCTAAGGCTTTTGTAGCAATTAAGAATTTCCAAAGCACCAATAAAGATTTCTCTTATGCATATTTAATAACAGCTGAAATTTTATGGCAGAAAGTGCCAGAAAACTTAATTGTGTCTACGTGTCTGTTTTTCTTTATGTCTGACTTCCTTCTGCATCCTTCCCTCTCTGTAGTAACGTGTGCTATTCTTTCAGTGGCTTCAGTACAATAACTTGTGCTGAAGTTACCTGTTTCACATTTTATGCTTCCTGAAGAACTGAGTGTAAGCAGATAAGGTCAGGACTCACTGACATGGGGAAGGTGCTTAGGTGCAGAAGCGGCACTGAAAAAACAAATCCAGGAGGCTAACTGGGGGATGTTTGTTTTCTATTAGTGTCTGGGCACATACAATGTGCTTGAACATTTGGTTTCTCTTGATGCTGTGCATGGAATGAGAACTGTTCGGTGCCTTTTATAACACACTTTAGCGATCATTAAAAAGTGAATTTGGTCATGTGGTTCAGTCACCTGCCTCCAGCTACATAATGAATGTGAATGCATAGTAAATATTAATATATTTGAATACAGTAAAGAGGTTAAATCATAGGCTTCAGAGTCAGACAGAGCTCAGTCATTTACTTGCTGTGGTGCCTTACCCAAGTTACGTCACCTCTCTGAGCTTTAGTGTCCTCATCCAAAGAAAGGGTATCAACTTCATAGGGTTGTTTCGATAATTAAATAATGTAATTTATGTGAAGAACCTGGCGTGATGCCTGAACGTAAGGCTGTAATAAACATTAGCTATTAAAGTATGAATTTTTTTCAAAAAAATTACATCTCCTTAAACCACATGAGGGGTAGGCAGACAAGGTACTTACTGGGCCACACCTGAGAAAACTGAGAGTTTAAGGGATGTACTTCCAGGTTCCCTGGGGAGGTGGTACAAAGCTCGGGTCTGCTGATGTCTAGCTCAGTGAAATTTCCCTCCTGTTGTTGTGTAGCTGATTAAGAAACACTCCTGTGTACCAGCTATCTTTATGAATGTGATGTTTCATTTTATGTGCATAGAGAGCCAAGCTGTGGTGCCCAGTTATTTAACCAAACTCTAATCCAGGCGTTGCTGTGAAGGTATTTTGTAGGTGTGGTTAGAACCTACAATCTGTTGACTTCCAGTAAAGGAAATCACCCTCAATAATATGGGTTGGCCTCATTTAATCAGTGGAAGGTCTTAAGAGCAAAAACTGAGGTTTCTGAAAGAAATTCTGCCTCAAATCTTGACCTTGCCAGTTCCCACAGTAACAGGAGCCAATTCCATAACGATAAATCCTCTCTCTCGGCTGTGAATTTTAATCCCAAGTTATTTCTAGCTAGCGTAGTCAGGATTCTCTAGAGAAACAGAACCAACAGGATATAAACATATTGCCAATGTGTGTGTCTGTGGGTTATACATATTATATATGCGATATAATATGATCTCCTGTACACGTGTGTGTATACATATACAAACGTAAAACCCCCTGTTGGTTCTCTTTCTCTGAAGAATACTCACTGAGTCACTGCACAGAGGAAAGGCTCCTAGAATGGCCTTCCTGGGGGCAGGGCTAACCCTGGTCATAGGCACACCGTGTTATTCCAAGCTCCAATATGTGTGGTGGCTACAGGAGATGAAGCCAGTCTACAGAATAGTTTCCTCCCCGAGTCAGCTGCATTGTCTCAGACCACTTGTGAGCTAGGGTTTTCTGTTGATTCTGCAGAAGCATGGCACATGGCTCTAGATGCAAATGATAATGCTTAAACGAGAACACAGACACACAAACGTGTGCATCCATTGAGAGCTCAACATGTGGAAGCGGATTCCTGACTTTGGACACAGACATTCCAGTGCTGAGATGATCTTCCCCACGCCTGACATATGGAATTTTTCTGAATCCCAGCCGCTCCCCCCCGCTCCCCCCCACTCCCCCGTTGTATGATAAAGTCTCAGGAAATGAAAAGTATGGTTAACATCACCTAAATGAAATATTAGAAAAGCCAGTCAGAAAATCATCTTATCATTTTCTTCCAAAGCAAGAGGCATCGGGCTGGTCTCTTCCCTGCCACCTTGGGTGAGTTTTCTACGTTTGCCTCTATCAGTACCTGCTGACATCCAATCGGAGAGGAAGCGGCGTCTTTCCTACTGTCTCAGGACAGCCCTCCGCTTCCTTTTGGGTTTCACTCCCTCCCGCCCACTCAGAAGACTCATTCTGACAATTATCCCCTCCTTCCTTGACAAGCGTCATCACTAATGATGATGAAGATAATAATGGCCTCCGTGTGTAAACAATTGAACTGAATCAAGTTGCAAGGCTGCACAGCCATTGTTAGCCTTTTTCATTGTATAGAGAAGCCGCAGGCATGCCTACAGCTACCCTAGCTAGAAAAGACCCAGTGCAAAATCAAGTCCATTTGCATCCAGAGGCCGCTCCCTTAGCTCCTTCCCCTTCTGCTCAACTTGCTCAACTGTAGGCCAACAGTAATCCTAGCATGGAGCATGGAGTCTTGGTTTCTTTGGCCTGTTTTAGTTACAAAGCTCAGCCTCACATGAATCTGATTGCCGAAGCGTTACAGTGAGGCTGGGCACATCCTCACGAGTCCCTGAGCCCTGCCCCATCACATCTGCAGCCCAGGGTTCGTTCTCACCTTTGGCTGCCACGAGCTGCCAGTAAGGTCATGGGCAGAGATGTCCGCTACCCCCCCCCCCCCCCCCCCCCCCCCCCCCCCGCCTTGGACAACTTCCTCCTCTTTAAAATTTGATGACTACTACTCTGACATTTCCTATAGAGCAGAAGACTCATGTTGGAGGTGGGACTGATTGGAACCTGGGCCTTGCTGTGCTTGGTAATTATTCTGTTGTGGGATGTTTGCCACTGAGATACCAGCCTCCATTCTTCTCCACTGTTGCTCTGCACCGTGGACCCCTCTTGTTCCTGCCATCATCACTGCCCTATCCTATGCCTGGGAAGCCCATGCACCTAAACAAAACCCAAATTTAGAGGGAAGAGCATGAACATGAGTCAGACAGCCTTGCCATGGAATCCTACTTCAACCGTTTGCTCTGTGTGTGACATGTGACAATTGCCCATCCCACTCGTGCTCCATATTTCCGTTGGAAATGCAACTCATCTCTGCCTCAGTGGGTTGGAGTAAGAGATATGAGAGATTATGTATGTAAAGAAAGTTACGTCCCTCAGTGCACAGCACAGGGTACACCCTCATTACATGCACTGATTCCACCCTGTTGGATCCAGATGTTTGTACTAATTTTATGTAATTGCCACCTTGTTGCATATCATCTTACAGTTTCCATGTGGCCCATGCACACTTCTTAAAATCAGGAGAATGATGCTCACACTTCCGTGCAGAGCATGTAACAATTGCTCAATAAATACTGAAGTTGATTTATTGAGCTCCTATTGTATATGTTGCATAAAATTAAGTACTAGACCACAGATGTACCTACTTTTTAAGGACTTACAGTTTGATAAAGATTTTTTTAGAAGAGTTTATAATTCCACTTTCCCCCCCCTTCTTGACCAGTTCTAAGTTTACCCATTGCTAGCACTGAATTGTGGCTGGAAATTTAAGCACATGGTATGTTTTCACATTTCTTCTGATGAACGGACAGGTCTAATAAATTGTAGAACTGTGATCTGAAACGAAGCCAGGAGGACGTGCTTTTTAAATTTTTTTTTTTAACGTTTATTTATTTTTGAGACAGAGAGAGACAGAGCATGAACAGGGGAGGGGCAGAGAGAGAGGGAGACACAGAATCTGAAGCAGACTCCAGGCTCTGAGCTGTCAGCACAGAGCCTGACGCGGGGCTCGAACTCACGGACCGCGAGATCATGACCTGAGCCAAAGTCAGACGCTTAACCGACCACACCACCCAGGCGCCCCAGGACGTGCTTTTTAAAAGGTAAAACTACCATATGATCCCTCAATTCCACTTCAGGGTAGCTTCCCCAAAGAATTGAAAGCAAGAAATTGAATAAGTATTTCCACACCCATGTTCATAGCAGCATTATTCACCACAAAAGCTGGGAACAATTCAAATGTTGGGTTTCCATAAACAAGAGGTGGCACACACCTACAATGGAATATTATTCAGCCTTAAAAAGGAATAAAATTCTGATACAGGCTACCGGTATGGATGAACTTTGAAAACATTATGCTAAGCGAAATAACTCAGATACCAAAGGACAGATACTGTAAGAGGCCATTTTTGTGAGGCATCTAGAATAAGCAGATTTGTAGAGGCAGGAAGGAGAATAACGGTTACCAGAGGCTGACAGGGAGGGCAGAATGAAGAGTCATGCCATCATGGATACAGAGTTGCCATTTGGGGTGATGAAAAACTCCCGGAGATGGATGATGGTGATGGTTACACAACAATGTGAATATACCTAATGCTACTGAAGTACATGCTTACAAACGGCTATGCATATTTCATTACACACACCAAAATTCTTATCTAGGACAGTTCAAACCTGCTCGGTCAGAGCAGGGCCTGGGAGGGAACTACCGCATGGAAACTTCCACTCGGTCAGCACTCCCCAGTGCTGCCTGGCAGTTTTAATTATCACTAGCACCTGACTGTCCCTCACAGTCTCATTTGGGGGGCGTGTCAGTTGGCCCCTGTTATCCCGATTGCCCTGCAGACACTGCCTTCCTGGACTGTAATTGTCTTTTCAGATTACCAGGGTCCAAGGACGGTAATCATTTGCTTGAACCTGATTGTGTCCTCAGTGTGACCCTAGCTGCTGGGCATAATAGAGCATGAATGGAATTCAGCCAACTTGAAATTTGGTCTCCCCAATTGGCTTTCTCCCCACCCATTCCACTACAGATCCCTCTCTTCACTTCTCTGGCATCACTGTGGCTTCTATTCCTTCGTCCACACAGGCCAACCCTCGGGGTAGAGATGACATCTTGTACTCATCTGAATTTCCCGTTGATGACATCCATATCAAAAGAAGCCCGTCTATCCTGTAGATCAAAATTATTTTTCCCCTCCTTAGCTGCCAGAACCATTCTTATCTCTGAGAATCAAATCTGTTCCATGAGCTCATATATCATCATTACCTACAATACAAATTCTGAAATCAAAGCAGACCTGGCAATTTTATTGATGCACGGAGCGGAACAGAGCCCAGGTCACCCTGAATCAGTTGCGCTGGCTTTTCCTTGCTGACAACAACAAACATGTCACTGACAAAATTGCCAGAGAAAAGATGACTCGGTAAGTTCAGTGCAGAGGGTAACTTGTCAGTGACAAGGGTGGGATATTTTTATCCTTATAACTCAATGCTAATGAAATCGGTGGGTATAACACCTGACTGAAAACGCATCCCCCAGGGAGCAGGGAGAAGCAACTGGAGGTGGTTTGTTTTCAAAGTCATCTTTCTCAATCTAGCCATGATTTAATCAGATGATCTTAACAAGAGCCAAGGACTTGGGGACCCGAAGCAATAACCAATAAGCCAGCTTTGTCACTCCTAAGCATGGCCCCTGGATCAGCTCCATACGGCACAGATAATCCGTCACACCTGGGTCTCGGGGTTCTCATCTGTGCAGTGGAAAAAGTACTGCATGGTTCCTTGCTATTCTGAAAGTCCAATGCTGTTTGTTAAGTGATGGAAGATCCAAGAATAGAAAGAATTATAAATATGGGTGCACCTCACTCCATTTTACAGTTGGTAGCAAGGTTTGAGGTGGAGAAAGAAAACTGCCCAACCACGAGAGCTTACTGTCTGCCCCTTTAAGAGAATACAGGGAGGGGCACAGGGAGGAAGGGAAATCAGAAAGGGGGAAGATGTGAGTTGATGGGAGGAAGTTGAAGGGAAGGAGCAAGAGTAAAGACAGGGTGTCAAGTGTCTCCAGGCCTACCCTCAGGTCTGATGATTTATTGAAAAGACACACAGGACCCAGAAAAGCTGCTATACTCATGGTTATGGTTATTTCAGCAAAAGGACACAGGCTGAAGTCAGCAAAGGAAAAAGGTGCATAGGGTCATGGGCTCTGGAGGCGACCAGGCAACAGAACCTCCAGCTGTCCTCACCCTGTGGAGTCACATAGACAGCACTCAATTCTCCCAGCAATGATGCATGACAACACGTATGGATTATTGCCAGCCAGCCTTAGCGTCCAGAGTTTTTACTGGGGATCAGCCCATCACATAGGCAGGAGCACCCACATGACTGGCCTTGACTCCTCAGTCTCCAATCCCCTCAGAGGTCGAAATGCTGCGGGACTCCAGGAATACAGAAAGAGGCATTTGTCATAAATCACACGGTTGGAAGAAACTGTCTATCATGGCCCAAGACCCCAGGTATACAAAGACACGGCTATCAGGCAGGATATTCCAAGGGCTTGGCGTGGATCTTCTTGGAACCAGTCAAGGACTAGCTGTTTCTTTAGAACGTGCAACATTTGGGCACTCCCAATCTGGGGAGTTAGCCTTTACTACACGGACATAGAAGAGTCCAAATTCCTTCTATCTGCCCACGGGGCTAAATGTGCTCAACCCTGTATGCTACATACTCCTCATAAATGAAAGTTACTGCAGACACACAATCCATCCATTACTGTTCCTCTGTTTCCAAGAGTCTTCTAGTAGTCTTTATTCTCAGATATGATTCACCAAATTTCTTTCAGAACTCTAGGCTAGGAGAGTGGTTACCTTCTCATGTGCTTCTTCTAAAAGCCAACAGACACAATTATAACTCAGCATCCCTCCCTTTTCCTGGGCTGCCAGGATGTTCAGTGTTTAGGTCTGTGCTCATCGCAGCAACTTCTCTCAGCATGTTCTGACATAATTGCTGTCTTCTCTTCTTGTATTCAGTGTGGCAGAGTAGAAAGAGTGCACTTTGGAGCCCAAAGGTGTGGTTTCAGACTTGACTACTCAACATGCTGGCTGTGCGGCCTTAGACAGTCACTTAACCCCTTTACACATGTGCCCTCATTGGTAAAATGATTTTTCGAGGTTGTTGTTAAGGATTAAAGGTAAGGGTAGAGTATATCTGGTGCTTGGTAGGTGCTAAGTAAAAAGTAGCTATTCTTATTACCTTATCTTTTTTTCTTCCCGGTGTTATACTGATTTATTTATTTTTCTTTGCCTGACATTTTGTTTGTTTATTGATGTAAACCTCCTAAAATCTGTTAATAGTGGACGGGATACAAACATAAGCAACTTGTGAGAGTCTGGGTTGGTCATTTCATATGATCAATGTGAGAATTGGCCTCCCAGGTCTCGGACTGCAAAGATTATAATCAGCCGATGGCCTTAGTTGCTGTGTTTTAAAATCCTTTGCTTTGTGTATACTGAACCCACCTTCCCATGGGCTGCTCCCCGTGAGTGCCACGGGAGTACTAAGGCAGGTCCATTCCCAGGAAATGTAGTGTCCCTCTGACAAACAACTTTGACCCAATGGCCTTCCCAAACTTTCCTTAGAACTGCACTGAGAAAATGCTTCCACTGGAATCCCCTTCTTCCCCCCTCTCCTTCACTCAAGTCAGACCCGCCTTATGCTCTGATGGCTCACCTAGCCTCTCCTGGATCTCAGCTCGTTTTCTGTCACACATGTTTTTGTAATAAGTTTCTTGCATATTTAATCTCTTCTGGGCACCTGCCTCTCAGAGGCTCCAGACTTGTCCATAGACTGTTGGCCTAAAATGTGGTGACTGACAGAGTGAATTCTCTTCCCGCCTTATGAGTGGACTCTACCCATTATGGACCCAATGCGGTACTAATACCTTCCTTATACTGTGATCCCAGGACCTGTTCTATAGCAAATCTATACGGCCAGTACCTGGAGACACTTTTTTTTCGTTCTTCTTGGGCTACTTAGTTGCATTCTAAAAGGCCGGGATGGTCTACACAGCTTCCATCTTGGTCATGAGATTCGCCCAGACAAAAAGAACATCACAAATAGATGCCTAGTCCTCAGGGGGTGGATGGGACTCTTTAAAAAAGTTTCGATCTGCATGTTTATAGGCAGCATTTCCTTTCCTGAAACCAAACACCTCCCACCAAGGAGCATTCCTCCTTGACTGGCTAAATTGCATCCTAACGCAGATTCTCAGCTGTTTACCTTGCCTACCTGAGTCATTAAGGCCCCAAGAGCAAATAGCTTGACATCTATTAGCTGAATCAGTGTGAGAACATTGTGGAGCATGCCGCGCCCCCAAGTCTGTTCAGGGAACTGAAACTAATTGAAACTATTTTAAGAGCCCACGAATTTGGGACAGTTTTGATGCTATCTAGTCTCAGCCAGGACACCAGTTCTTTTGAATATGTCTGTATTACTAGAACATTCCTTGCGATGTGCTTACACTCAACTGGCACCATTTACCTGTTTCCAGACGCAAGCCTCAATCACCATCTCAGCTCTGGCCTGGAAGAAGAGCTTCCATCAGCACTGAAGCCCAGAGGACCCAGCTGAAGGGAGAGGGGACAGAGTAAATGTGTGAAGGATGCTCTGGGCAGTCACAGGCAAGCAGTCTGCAACAGGTGTGCAGCAAACTGAGATCTCAGCCTACAGATGGAGCCTTTGGATAGGGCATCTGGGACCCGCACATTGGTAAGAAGTCCAAGCACAGAGGGGTCGACCCAGGGAGTCCTTCAGGGGGTCCCTGAGGAGGAAGGATCTTGGGCAGGGAAGCACAGCAGAGACACAGGCAAGGGCAACAAAAGCAAGAAGCTGGTTACTGGCAGGAGACTGGTGGGGAAAACACGGCAGGAGCCCAGGCTCTGGAAACGGTGTCCAAGGTTAGAGTAGGAGGAGCATCAAGGCAAACAGCGTGCTCCCAGGAAACACTCCTCATGATCCTCAGACCAGGGAGAGGATTAGTGGCTGAACTTTTACAGAGTCTAGGGGGAGGCTGAATTTCCTTACAGGCTTTTGGAGCAGGACTGGAAAAACAAGGAAGGGAAGAAAGGGGTAAAGTTAAGAAAGCCTAAGAGATCGAGATATAAGGAAAACAGTAGCACCAAAGGCACAAAAGATCACGATGTGAAATAAAGGAACCCCGTTTCCTCTGTGGTCCACTAACACTTTGTTGTCAAAGGCATCAGGGAGGTTACGGGCTTCCTTTCTCTCCATTCTCCAGCCCTCTGAGTTTGGTTAGGCATGGCTCCCCACACAAGGAACACAGAGGCTGCATGATCTCATGCCGGGGCCAGCACTCTCTGCAGCTAACTCAGCCTCGATAACGTGGTCCTTCTCTTACCTGGATCGTGCTAGACCCTCTTGTGTCCCACGGCCAAGACAGGCCCCTCGCTGCCCGACCAACTGCCAAAACACACTAGAGCTTCCACAGGTGCCCCAGCCAACTTTGTTGGAGTTGTGATCTTGGGAGCAGTGATCACAAAGGAGCAGTGATCTTGGGAGATTTGCAAACGCAGGCAGCCCTGTCCTTGGTGCCACTGATATACAAATTGGCCCCTTTTCCCTTCAGGGTGTGTCCAAGATCATGGGTACATTTCTTTCTCCTTAATAAGGAAATCAGAGGCATTTTCCCTTTGCCATCTGTAGCTCCTGAAACCAGGAAGCACTACCAAGCCATGGGCTCTCCCACCCTCCAGTCCCACCACCGATCCACTCTGCCTTACCCAGGTGTTCAGCCTCTGCTCCTACGACGACACCCCGTTGTTACAGTTTTGCTAACTTTCCTCCTTTCTGGGAACTTCCATTTTAGCTGCTCATTTGCTTAATTACCTCCACTGCTGACACTCACAAAAAGACTGAAGATGTAACAGATGGTGCCTTGGGATGGATGGATGTTATGGATTCAGAACTGTCAACACACCTATCTCGATCCCATTTTAACTTTCATATCATGTCCCCCTGTGGACTGTTGGCGATGAGCTGCCGGAGCCCGGATTCACGTGGAGCTTAGTAATTCGTTTTTCTCCTGTGCCTCCTCTCCCATCCCCTCTCACTGTATTCAGCTTCCCAGTGCTTTTGTAATGATCTCTGTAACATCTTTAAAAACTATTCCACCTCATTTAAAATGTGGCATAAATGATGGGGTTTTGACAAATTAAGTAATAACAAGAAAACATTTTCAATATTCTGCATTTTTCCATTAAGCGCCAAAAAAATAGTGATTATAAGAGCCCCATTCTCTCTCCACAGTTAACGATGTGTTAGCCTGGGTTTCATTAAAAACCTCATTATTCAAAGATTTATAACTCAGCCCAAGAAATCTTCCCTGAAGTTGGAAATAGATCCAATCTTAGTTTAGAAACTTTTTGAAGCATTTGAATGAGGATTGAGTAGCCAATGAAGATACTGGTTAATAAATAAATGTCTCAGGATGTCGAAATGATGGCACAAAATCAACAGAATGAAACTTAACACACGTTATTGTTGAGTGGTATATGAAGGCTGAAAGGTAATAAAATAGACAGAATGGGTACTTGGGGGTTAGAAGACCTGCCTTTGGTCCTGGATCTGTTTCCAAATAGCTGGCTCTTAAAATATCAACTGATTATAAAGTACACATTTAATTCGCCACTAACAGGAACTATGACTCTTTGGAGAAGCGGCTGTTTCCAGTGCTGGCACAGTGTGGGAGAGCCCAGAACATCTGACTCTGCCAGAAAATTAGGACGTGCTCAAAAAAAGTGATGGGAACGTGGCAAAAGGACACAAACGCCACCTGGAAGTGCTCTCACTGCCCCAATTTGGGACAGTGTGGACACCAATATATTTAAATGTGGTCATAAATGATGAGAGACAGAACCAGAGAGAGAAGAGTGGGAGAAAAAGCAAATGATAAAGCAAATTGGGTAAAATGTTAAACACTGTGTATCTGGGTAAATGATATGTGGGTGTTCTTTGTACTATTCTTCTTATAGATCAGAAACGATTTCCAAAGAAAAAGCTTTTAATTAATTAATTAATTTTTTATGTGCAGACTTAGAGCTACCTGGCTTTAGAGTTCAGGCAGGAAAGAACCAAAACCTAGGTGATAAAATGTGCAATATGCGCTAAGAGTGTAATCGGAGTTAAAATACCCTATTCCAATGTTAGAACACATCTGGAGTGCTGGGTTAGCACCTGCTGAGTTTCTCCAATTAAACGAGATTCTGAAAAACTTTAGGTATATTTGCAGAAAGGTGACCAGAATGGTAAATGGTTTGGGGAAATTGAAGGAACTAGCTGGGCACAGAGGAGATGAAAATTATTATGAGATATCTGAAGAACTGGAATGCTCCAGAGAATAAATGTGTTCACTTTAGCTCTAGGGGACAGGACCGTAGGTAGATCTCACTCCACATGAAGAATAATCCTTTTTTTATTAGATTTTTCTAGGAATGAAATGGCTGCCCCACCAAGTAGTGAATTCTCTTTACTGTTTCACACAAGCTTCTACCGTGATTAATCGGGAACGTGTCCAAAGAATTATCACCGTGGGGGGTGGTCTAGATTGGTGGTTTCCTATCCATTAGCTAGAGAACTTTGGAAATCCTCGGAATTATTTCAAGAGGCATTCAAATCCATATGTACCCCAAATATCTTTAGGTCCAATCAATAATGTCTCGGGGCACCTGGGTGGCTCAGTTGCTTAGGCATCTGACTTCAGCTCAGGTAATGATCTCACAGTTTGTGGGTTCAAGCCCCATGTCAGGCTCTGTGCTAACAGCTCAGAGCCTGGACCCTGCTTCAGATTCTGTGTCTCCTTCTCTCTTTGTCTCTCCCCTGCTCATGCTCTCTCTCTCTCTCAAAAATAAAATAAATATTAAAAAATTTAATAAAAATTAATATCTTTCACTTATATTCATTATTGTTTTCCAAATGTATAGATGCTATTTGATTAGTAATTTTATTTTAAAACCTTCCAGAATACATACTGCCCTCATGATGTTACCGTTTGTTTCAGTATCCATCTTAAAAGAATAACCATAATTGTGGGAAATCTATGGTTTTTTCTTTCCTTTGTTCTCCTATAAAAGAAGGCTTAAAGAAAAAGAGGCAAACCATGTTCTTCCACAGGAAGAACTAATATTGTAAAGATGTTAGTTAATCCCTCAAGTAAGTTATAAATATAATACCATTTTAATTAAAAACTCCGCTATTTTTTTTTTTTTTTTTTTTTTTTTTTTTTTTTTTTTTTTTTTTTTTTGCGGTGGGCAGTTGCAGGGCGATTTGACAAGTTGTTTCTAAAATTTGTTTGCCAGGGTTAATGGTCAAGAATGCTCTGGCCTTCCTCCAAAAAAAGTTTAACAGAAGGATTCACATCCTACTGAATAGAAAGCTCAAAACCACAATAATGGAGCTGAAGGAGACTTCGGATGGATGGAAGAGAAGAAAGAATCTCACACCAGACTCAGGTATATGAGAATTCAGCATGTGATCCAGATATAACAGCTACGTGTTGTAGAGAAAATAAAAGGCACTAAAGGCACAGTAAAAACACGAGGATTCAATTCAGATACATACTTACAAAGTTGTTGAAAGGGCTTAGGAGCCATTTCAGGACGAGGCTTCTGGAACGACCCAGAATACTGCAGCCTCCTGCCAGGGGCCCTACCATCTCAGCCCTTCTCAGGAAGGGAAGGGATTATAAGGCCACCGCTGGAACTAGAGTTTAAGAATGCACTACCAAAAGCTGTGATCGGGGGAGCCAGAAGCTACCATCTCCACTGCCTCAATTTCTAGCCAAAGAATGAACATTGGACTATCCTGCAGAAATGTTCCATGTTTCTAAGACCTTCAAAAACCTGCATGAATGTGTCTACCTGGCAGCACCTAAGTTTTACGGAGAATTCTAGTTGCAAAAATCAGTGCTTGGTTAGGAAAGAAGGCTGGGTTAGGAAAGAAGGCTGCTGGTGGGTACCAGGGGACGTAAAACAAGTCTTATCGGGAAAAATCTATTGCAGGGGAAAACAATAGTTACCTAGTTATTTGAAAACATGGCCAGGGACACTCATGTGTAAAAATTAATAATAATAATAATAATAATAATAATAATAAACCATTGATCTAGATCAGAGGTTAGTAAACCTGTAAAGGACCAGATAGTACATTTTTTTTTTAAGCCATAGGTCTCCGTCACCACAACTCAATTCTTCCACTGTAGCAGTAAGCAAACATAGAGAATACATAAATGAAAGTGTGTAGCTGTGTTTCACTAAAACTTTATTTATAAGAACAGGTGGTGGGCCAGATTTGGCCCATGAGCTGTAATCTGCCAGCTTTTGATACAAAAGGTAATCACTGAAGTACCTTTGTGTATTAAGATGTGTTGATGTGATTATTGATAAGAACTTACCTATTGTAGTTGTTTTTCTTGTAATGTAATCTCTTAGTTTGGAAACATCATTTGTAGCAATTTCATTTGGAAATGGAATAATTTGCTCTGTGTGTCATCTTTTTCAAAAAAGAAAACAAATTCTTAAAATGCCAAGTTATTCAACTTTAAAGTGTCCTTGAGCTGAACAGTTCCTTAATCCAGACATTTTCACAGGGATATGCACCAGATCGATGGACACTTTGCTTATGCCTTTGCCTCGAAAGAGGGAGGAGAGTAATCTGAAATTGGTATGTGTGAGCCAAATTACGACCTTTTATAAGAAAGTCACATCCTACCAAGATTGCCAAAGAGCCTGGAAACAGGGCTCCTTGGAGGGAAGCTCTACTGTTTCTCACCATGTCTACACCAATATTTTCATCTTCCTCCAAAATCGCAAGCACACTTCCTCACACATGCACACACACCTGCACACTTACACTGCCACTTTTTGATGACTTCAGTTTACCATCAAGTGCCCTCTCTTTGCGACAGTCAACTTCATATAACCAGTTCATAAGAGCTCATAATTGTACTTCTATTCCTTATGTTCAAGACCCCTGGTTCAGAATTAGAGTTTATTTGGGCCAAGAAGTAGTTGATGCTTCCCCTGATGTCGGCTGATCTTAGCTCACCATCAACCTCACTGATCAGAAAAGTTACAACAAACTTAAAATTCTATAATTAGATATTTTTTTGAACTGGGATAGATTATTGAGATTATCAGAGGCAACCCTTCCTTTTTTTGTAGAATAAGAAACTGAGATCTGAAAAGATGGACTCACACAGTTTGTTAGTAGAGCTCAAATCTGAAGCACCTGCTCTTTTGGGGACTAAATCTTCCAATAAAGAGAGTTTCATTATACCACAAACTACTTCAGAATTTTTTTTTTGAATGTTTATTTATTTTTGAGACAATGCAAGAGACAGAGTGCAAGCAGCGGAAGGGCAGACAGAGGGAGACACAGAATCTGAAGCGGGCTCCAGGCTCTGAGCTGTCAGCCCAGAGCCGGACGTGGGGCTCAAACTCACAAACTGTGAGATCATGACCTGAGCTGAAGTCAGACGCTTAACTGACTGAGCCACTCAGGCGTCCCAAGTTCAGGAATGTTTTTATTTATTTATTTTTTTTTTAATTTTTTTTATTTTTTTATTTTTTATTTTTTTTTAACATTTTTATTTATTTTTGAGACAGAGAGAGACAGAGCATGAATGGGGGAGGGTCAGAGAGAGGGAGACACAGAATCCGAAACAGGCTCCAGGCTCTGAGCTGTCAGCACAGAGTCGGACGTGGGGCTCGAACTCACGGACCGCGAGATCATGACCTGAGCTGAAGTCGGCCGCTTAACCGACTGAGCCACCCAGGCGCCCCCAGAAATGTTTTTAAAATATGAAGGACTGACAGAACAGCTCAGCCACATTTGTTTGGAATACTTAACTTTATATAAGTTTTCAATATAAGCTATGCACTCTTCTCTTGTAAATGCCGTATCAGTCTTTTAATTCCCTTAAGTTAAGGTAGATTTCTTTCCCAATTTTTTTGTAATACCTTCATTGTTTTAGGGCCTTAGTCATATGAAAATGACCAAAGAGTCTATAATAAATAGAGACTCAAAAAATCATACTGTAACGTGAAGCCAAAGTAGAAATATGTGAGGAGTAATTTCTCCAGATTTTATGTGTTACACAGACAAAATACAATTTCGTTTATCCAGGAAAACCATACTAATCTCTTACTTAACCTCTGATTATGCATCTTGGGTGTATGTACACCTTGAGTCATATGCGTCTAAAGAAGAAGGATTGAAATAACTAATGTTCTGAATATTAGGAAGGTTGATCTTCAACCCCACTGTTGTCTTCTTCTAAGTGAGTTTTGTTCCTCTTCAGTCTGAACATTTGAAAAAGGATCTTGTCAGCAAATCTGGGTACTAGTTATCTTGGTGAATAATGGGAACATCTTGTCTCAGTAGAGGAGATTAATTCCACCTCTGTGGAGTAGACTCTGATATCTGGAGGAAATTTAATATGAGAGGCCAAAGTTTCAGTAATGCACTTGAAAATTTGTATTGCCCGAATGTGTGATAGAAGATACAAACATCATCTTTTATCACAGTACAGAAAAAGGTCTAGCTCCTCAGTTATATTAAGAAATTACAAGTCTTTCTAAAAGTAAGACAAGTTACACTTGAGTGGTTTGATGTGTCTAGCAAGTGTGATGACAATATGGAAATATTAGAAAACATTTAAAATGAAGATTAACGAGAAATGAACGCTAAATATACATCCTCAGGAAAAGCTAGGGAGTAAAAGTCTTACATCCCTAGAGAGACATGGGATTCGGGCTTAATTTTCATCCTACCATTAATGAGAATGACGTAAAAGGCCTTTTGTAGGATCACGTTTTAACTGAGTGTTTTGAAAGCAAGTATATTATTACGCGACTTCTCAAAGTCCATCTGAATCTAAGAGTTCATTAATAAGTGCAGGAGTGTCTACAAGATCAACTAATTCTTCACTTACATTTATCAAACTGATGTCAAGTTGTAAGAATGGAATATAGAAGTAGAACAGTAAACAGACTCAAATGAGTAGTTGTAAGAAGAATTTAAGAAATTCATTAAAGAGAGCAGACTACACAGTTATTTTTTTAATATCTCTCCCCAACTCCTCAAACCATAATTTCTCTAAATACAAGAAAATAGTTTAGCAAATTAGAAATATTGCCCAACTTATGCACGCTGCAGTGCAGACAGGAACTTCACGTTACCTGTATGACATAGTGGCTGAAAAGCGTAGGATAAATACCACCTCTTTAGGAGGTCAAGATATTTTCCTCCAGTCAAGAATTCTTCAAGTATTCTTCCCATACCTTTTATGAGAAAATTACTTGAGGATATAGTCCAGCCAAACAAAAAAGGGAACCAAGGGAGGAGGGGCAATGTGGGTTCATACAAACAGTGGAACCAACCGGAAATGAATTGAAAAGAAATTCCAGTAAGAAATCTGTGCAGCAGTCACAGAAATAAATGAGTCCAAGTTAAACAAGACAGAAGGTTCCACATGGATTGTCTTTGTGAAGAAAACAGAATCTATTACATTCCTTATATCATTTTTTAAATAATCAGATAAAAGCATATGTCTCTTTTGCTAATAAGGAAAAAGAGAAAACTAAAACTTCCAATTTTTTTTAAAAGGCTGCATAAGGAAGTCATGATTTATATATAAAAACACTAAATTTATTACCAGGAGTAGGGGGCTGAAGTAACAGATAGTAAAATGTAGAATTTGGAATGCCTGGGTGGCTCAGTTGGTTAAGCCCCTGATTTTTTATTCCAGCTCAGGTCATGGTCTCACAGTTCATGAGATTAAGCCCTGAGTTGGGCTCTGTGCTGTCAGCATGAACTCTCTCTCTCTGCCCTCCCCCCCTTATCCCTCTGTCTCTCAAAAAATAAACAATTTTTACTTTATAAAAGTTTATTTATTTTGAGAGAGAGAAAGAGAAAGAGAGAGAGAGAGAGAACATGAACAGGGGAGGGGCAGAGAGAGAAAGAGAGAGATCCCAAGCAGTATTCAAAGAGGATCGATGTGGGTCTTGAACTCACAAACCGTGAGATCATGACCCAAGCCGAAACCAAGAGTCAGACTTAACTGACTTGGGCTCAGGTCATGATCTCACAGTTGTGAGATCTAGCCCCGCGTCAGACTCCATGCTCCGCGTCAAGCCTACTTAATAGTCTCTCTCTCCCTCTCCATCTGCCCCTCACCCCTAAAAAACAAGATATTAAAAAATGGATTTAGGTTTCTCATTACAAAAGCAAATACTTAACATTCTACTCCACATAAAATACAAAAAGCAGAGGCAGGAGAGCAATAAACTTAGCAGAAGGTATGATTGGTTAGCCAGGTCCCTAAGTCTCTCCTAAGAAACTCTTGTAAGAATTCTCTGCTTAACAAAGGGGGCAAATCAGGCATCACTGATGAGATTTAGGGTTGGGGGGGGGTCTCTTCCCTTTTTAGTTTTTTTGTTTTACTTTGTCTCGAGGAAGGATCACAAACAAAAGGCAAAAGAGAGAAGACAGGAATTCTTAACAGTAATGTGCAGACCAGAGTGTTACCATTGACTATTCGTTTATGAAATTGCCTAGAAACAGATACACTGGAAGCCTACTTAGTTACTATGGAAACCATACGGCCAAATAAAATTCAAACATAATCACATCAGCTGACGACTGTTCAGCTTTTAAGGAAATACTAAGATTCTTAAACTTACCTGAGGGGAAGTGAGCTGCTACATCTTTGTAATTTCTAGAACTCTCTAATGACCATCTGAACTGTAACTTTAGGGTATGATTAACAAACACTATTTTCCAAGAGGAAATATTCAGGAACATGAAGAACAGTCAGAGAAAATTCTTCCAGAGAGAAGAATTAGCAAGCCTGCAGGATATGGACCAGTGATTTTGTGTGTGTGCTTCACCATCCTCTGTTTCTTCAAATAGGATGTTTAAAGACTGAAGTTACCCTGTCCTTTCCCACCATTATGTATGTTGGGTATATTTAGGGTGAATAATTATCTTTTGGACAAAAGTTCCCGGACCACAAGAGACCACATTTAATTATGATAGAGATTAGAGTACAACCCCAAAGATACAGAACTTAGTAGAAAGTATAGTAACTGATGAGACTTGGAGTTTTCTCTTTGGAGGAGTAGCTAAGTGTGTTCTATGTAGGATTGGGAATTTCTGAAAGTCCCTGTATGGAACAAAACATATGTATTTATGTTGGGTAGCAAAGATAAACCCTGTTTGTTGCCTCCTCAATAATTTCTCCTCTCTTATTTCTTCTGGCAATACCAAAATCATAATCAGGTATTACTATGCATTACAGGCACTTCGCCCTCAACTCAGGGCATGAAGGGCGATTAGTTTAATTCAAATCATGAGAAATCTATTCTCTTTACCAGTGATTAATGTAGGTATTGTGTTGTGGCATGTGTTGCAAGAGGATGCAATCCTGACCAAGGAAATATACGAGAAAATCCTCTTGGGAGGGTTCCTAGTAAAAAAATTCTGCGCTCTTTAAGATGGATACAGATAATAGCTTGGGTGTTCTTGACTCTGTATGTTGTTTTATAAGGATATAATACCTGAACCTCCTAGAGTAATAATGCAATGCTAAGGGGAAAGCTATGAAAATTGCAATCACACCCAAAGCCTAAACATTCTTTAAATTCAAAATCAACTAACAGAGTCTCCTGATCATGTGAGGCAATAAACTCTTCACTGTTTTAGAGACTTTTAGCTAGATATTCTGTTACTTATCGCCAAAGGCAATCCTTGGTGGGTCAGTGGATCAAGAAATAGATGCTTTAGTGCATTATTTCAAGAGTGTATCAAGAGTTCTTATGTGTTTCTGCTTGTTCTCCTTTATGCCTCTGCCATCACCATAAGAACGTGGCCCGGCTAGCCTGCTAGAGGATTAGAGACACGTGGAGCAGAGATACCACCTGAGACCGGATGAGATCAGTCAACACAAGCTTCTCCCACCCCTGACAAGTGAGCAGGCACAGCCAAGAGCAGCACAACCGCCTAACCAGTCACTCCAGCAGAAGCAATAAGCACTGACATTTATGCCATTAGAAGATCTCAACTGTTTCTTACGCAGCATTATTGTGCCAAGAGGTAACAACACAGGCTGTTCCCGTGCATTCAGATTGTCTTCAATTCAGGCATGTGATAGGACTGCTTTCCCTTGATCTACTGAAGTTAAGCATGGCCGTATGACTTGCTTTAACAAGTGAAATGTAAGTAGAAACAATATGCATCTCTTCTGGGTGAAGGGGTTCAATTACCTGTGTAAGACGAGGCAGTTCATCTTTCCTCTGAGTGGTGATGGAGTAAGCACATGTTAAAATGGAATTGCCATTAGCCTGGGCCCCTTAGTGACCGCAACAAGCAGGTATTACCCTGCTGCCCTGTGTAGATACATGGCATGAACTAGAAGTACATTTTTGTTGTGTTAAGGCACTGAGCTTTGAGGGTTGTTTAGCATCACAGCATAACATGGCCTATGCTGACTGATGCAGGTTGTCCTAGTAGGCTCATTGAATAGGTGACATTTGAACTTGGGCTTGAAGGTGAGTCACCTGTGTCCTATCTACAAGAAACTGTTCCAGGTGGAGAGAACAACTAGTTCAAAGGCCCCAAGTCAGAAGTGTTCCTGACACGTCCAAGGAGACCCATGTGTAAAAGGGGGGTGAAGGGCACACGAATAGGAGGTGAGGTTGGGGATGCGAAGGGGGGGTGCAGGTCACATGGAACCCTCCAGTTCATTCTTCAGAATGAACTGGCCTTTAATCTGAGTGACGTATGCAGAACTTGCAGAAGTTTGAGCAAATAATGGCATTTGTCTGACTTGAATTTCAACAGTGTGGACAATGGACCACCAGGATAAAAGCAGGATAGCAGTTCAAACCTGGAATCTAGCAAAGAGATGGTAATGGTGGCTTGGACCAGGTAGTAGTTACGGAATTGATAAGAAGAGGTTGGGCTGTACACATATTTTGAAGGCAGAGTCTACATGATATCCTTGAGGGGTTGAATGTGGGATGTGAGGGAAAAAGAGAAGCAGAGAATGACCCCAAGGTCATTGGCCTGATGCAAAGGAAATGTGGAAGCGGATAATGGAGGTCTGAAAAGCCGGGCGGGACAGTTTGCATCTTATGATGTAACCAAAGAAAAACCATTTTGGGGTTTGTGAATAGCAAGACGTGGGGATGATGAAGTAAAGAGAGGGATATAGGAGATCTATAGCACACAGGGAGGGTGGTGATAGATCAGAGGGGGCATGGGCACAAGAAGGGGTGCCAAGCAGGTCCCAGGAACATTATCCAGGAATGACTCCAACTGAGTGTGACAAAGGAGAGGGCAAGAGGGCAAGTCAGGAAGCAATGGGGCACATTGTTTAGAATGAAAGTCAACTTGGCAGTGAAGGAAAGCACTGTTGCAGCCCTCCATAAGGTCCAGATGCCTCTGGACCACCCCCCACTGCCCCCCGCTTTAATCAGACAGTGCAAAGATCTGCAGGAGTGAGTGAGAAAACTGGGCAACACAGACCACGGTAGGGCTTCCCTCCTCTGTTAGGCTCCATGCTGCTTTGGTTTAGATAACGTTTCAATGGCAAGCCAAGGAACAGAGGGTACAAAGATCCACTGTTTTAGACTAGAGTAAGCTTGAAATAAATTGACTATAAACAGCAATAAAGAAATAAATGTAGCTAATCCGCTGATAAAGAAATAACGCTCTGACCTTATCAAAACAGTGATAATAATATCCCTTATCTTTGTAAGGTACTATATGGTAGAAATAAAACCGCCTGAAGATTTCAAGACACCAAGGTATATTTTTATAGTTCAAAGCACATTTTAGTCTAGGTATACCTTCTAAACTAAGCCTTTCATGAAAAGAATAACAACAATGATAACCAAACAACATTGTAAAGAATATAAAAAGGAAGCTAATCCTTCTTTTGAGGGACATGAAAATTCCTAACCCACTCCTGGCCTTCCGCCCTGCTGGCTAAAAAGGGAGAACATCTTGAATGAACAAGTAATTTGTCTTTTCTATATCGTAAGTGTGAGAACTGGTAAGCTCACTCATGATATAAAACCTGAACTTCTCAGATGGCCTCAGGGCCCTTAGGGTCTGGCCTCTGTCACCTCTCAGGAGTCGCCTCACTCCACTTCCTCCTCACTCACAGGACATCAGACACACAGCAGCCCTTCTCCTGATTTCTCAGGCACGTCAAGCTCTTGTGCCCATTAGAACCTCTGCACCTGCTGTTTCCTCTCCCTGTGCCGCTCCTCCCAAATTTTTCACGCGGCCAGCTCCTTTTTGTGATGGTCAGGTCCCAGGCTAGAAACCACATTCACACCAGATGGTCCACGTGAGGGGACTTCAAAGGTGGCAGCTGGGTCAGGGAGCTAAAGGGAAGGCTCCCAGGGACTGGCAACCGCAGGAAGTCATTATCACACCTAGGGCTGAAGGAGTAAGAGGGGGAAGTGGTATTACCTGAGCCCCTGTAAGCTAGACCCATGAGGAAGGAATCTTCTGGTGGGAGTTGTAGTTTTGAAGACATCAGAGCATGGACAGAGAGCCAGGGAACACCTGGACATCTCTATCCTCCTGCCCCTCAATCCTCAGCCAATGTCTCACTTTGGCAGAACTGAACAGGAAGCCCGAGGGCAAGGGAGCACAGGTGATGCCACCCACTGGGCACAAGTAGGGTGAGAAAGGCAGAGAATGGTTGAGAGGGTATGTGGGTGTGGGTGGGAGAACTGGAGATTAATCGGTACACTGTTCTCATCGCTCTCTTTAATTATCACCTCCTCATAAAGGCCTTCCTTGACCATCTTTTCTATGGTCTTGACTAGATCCCTTCTAGTACTTTCTTTTTTTTTTTTTACATGTTTGTTTATTTATTTATTGAGAGAGAGAGAGAGCACGAGTGGGCAAGCAGGAGTGGGGGAGGGGCAGAGAGAGGAGAGAGAGAGAATCCCAAGCAGGCTCCTTGCTGTCGGCCCTGCCCCCCATCCCCCCATTGTGGGGCTCAAACTTACAAACTGTGAGATCATGACCTGAGCAGAAATCAAGAGTCGGATAGCTAACCGACTGAGCCACCCAAGCACCCCTAGATCCCTTCTGGTACTTTCAATTCCTTTCTTTTTCATCTGTTAACTATAGCTGTATCTGATTATTTGTTCAAATGCTCTTTTCTCACAATGGATGGTACACCATCATCAGGACAGGCACCTGCTGCTTTGTTCTAGAAAACTGGTGCCTAGTATAGGTGCTTGGTACCTAGCAGACACTGACATATCTGTGCAAAGAAGAAAGGAAGGGCAATGGCGGGGGGGGGGGGGGGGGGGGGGGACTGTGGAGAAAGGAAAAGGAAAGATCTCTTTAAAAAGATAAAAGTGATGGAACTCCTGGATGGAGTGTGTGACTCTTGATCTCAGGGTCATGAGTTCAAGCCCCACACTGGGTGTGGAGCCTACTTTAAAATATTTTTTAAAAAATAAAAGAGATAAAAATTAAGAAAAAAAAATAATAAAATAAAATATAAAAGTGTGTGTACATATGTGTGTGCACCTTCACACCTGTGGACATGTGTATATATTCAAAATCTTCACTTATGATATTAAAAACAAAACATAAAAGGTTTTTAAAACTTAAAAACAGAAAAACACAATGACTGAGTTGGGAAGAGAGGACAAAATAAAATTTATTCGTTGTTTACTTAGTACCAGACTCTGTCCAAACTGTTCCACTTAATCTCTGTGAAAGTCCTGCAAGACAGTGAGTGTTATTCCCAATTTTATGTAAGCAAACTGGGTTTCAGAGATTTTAAGTGACTTATTAATATTGTCCAAGTCACAAATGGTGTTTAAACCCAGTCAGAGGCATCTGGGTGGTTGAGCATCCAACTTTGGCTCAGGTCACGATCTCACTGTTTGTGGGTTCCAGCCCCACATCAGGCTCTGTGCTGTCAGCGTGGAGCCTGCTTCAGATCCTCTGTCTCCCTTTCTCTCTGCCCCACCCCCACGCTCTCTATCTCAAAAAAACTAAACATTTTTTTTTTAACTAAAAAAAAAAAAAAAACAACCCAGTTCACATGGATTGAAAGTTTAAATCCTTCCCTTAACTCTTGGATACTCTGGGAATTCTGTGGAAAACATTCAGGACACCGTGTTGTGTATCTTTTTCCTTCTCCGAAGAGTAAGAAGCATGACTTTCAGGATTTGATCTTAAAATAATACTTTGTGTGTGTGTGTGTGTGTGTGTGTGTGTGTGTATCTATCTAAAAGTGGCTTTTGTGAAAGGTAATTTAGCAAGATGCTTTGTTTACGGGAGAAAAAACCCAATCATGCTGTAAAGATGTTCATCCTTGAGAACAAAAGTAGACGAGTAATAGATTGGATGTTAATTGAGGCAGATGCCTGTGAGAATAATTTGAAGTAATCTGCGAGCAGTGAAAGGTGGTGAACACTGTTTCCCCTCCTAATATGCTCTACTTTAAGTTGCAAGAGGAGCAAGAACCCTATAATGGAAACTCTGCTCTGTTCAAAAAGTGAGTCTTTCAAACACATCAGCCGTTCAAAGTTAACCCTTACACGCCATAAAGTAAACCATGTGGACAATAACTACCTCACTTCATTGTCATTAACTTTTTACAGCATGCGTCAACTGTCCACAGCATTCACAGGTTTAGGAACCAGAAGTAAGTATACATCTGATATGAAAGAGGATGAAAAAATGCTCATGGTGTGTGTGTGTGTATATATATGCGTATATATATATATGCGCGTATATATATATATATATATACGCGCATATATATATATATGTATTCCATTTCATATATGGAATGACTGAAGTAATAACTTGGATAGTATACTGATATGAATTCAGAAAAGGAGAATATGTTGGAACACTGCCTATTATCTTTTTCATTCCATTCTAAATTATCCTTCATTCTATGACATTAATTATTAATAACATTTTCATTCTATTTCCCCTCTTTTCAAACATTAGGATAGTCTAATTTTGACATCAGAGGCCTTTCTCAATTTTTATCTTGTGTTTTAAGTGTAAAACAACTTTTTCATTTTCCCTTTTAACAAGTTAAATGTCGGGCTATTATTGCCTTGCCCTGAAAACTCATGAAGTGGAAACACCAAAATGTGGGAAGGGTTATACTGATTTATTAACCAATGATGGATGATGAGCTAATTTGAGTTTCAAAAAATTCTGCCTTTACTAACTTAAAACAACTGGTTTTTTTATACTATCTGAAATCAGAATTCTAAACTCATAAGTTGTTTATTTCTAAATAACTTAATATTTGAAATAAGACTGTCTGAATAGCTAGTCTTGTGTCATATCAAGCAATTAATTTCAGCTCTATCTTTTGTTATCATTGCATTTGGTTCTAGTTCTCTAGACAGAAACATAAAAAATCTTAACAGATTCTGCTTCCAGTAAAGCTGTAACAGATTGTAGTTTCCAATGGTATTTGCACCAATATACATATACTCTTCTCCTCCCTCTGAGAGCTGGGACTGTATCTCCTTTCCTTAAATTTGGGTGGAGCCTTGTGACGGTCCTGACCATAAATCAACATGACAGAAGTGCTATTTGGTCTCTGAGTCTAGGGCATAATAGAGATAGAGCTGTGCCTCACTCTCTCAGACGTGTGCCCTCAAAACCTCACCACTTGGTTTTGCGAGGAAGTCCAAAGCAACCCCTGTGGAGAGACCACATGAAGAAGGCCACGTGGAGAAACTGAGGCCCCCAGCCAACAGCCAGCATCAGTTACCACACACACAAGTGAACAAGCCTACAGTTGACTCCACTAGCCTTTGAGCTGCCCTCGTCCCACACAGAGTGGAGAAGTGAGCTGTCCCCATTGAGCTCTGGCCAGGGGGGTAGATACGGGAGGAAAATGAAAGTCAGGATTGTTTTAGCCTAAGTTTTGCTGTGGTTTGTTGCAGAAATAGTAACTGTCACAATAGTATTACCCACAAATTAAACGGACAAAGGCCAATTCACTTTTCTTCTAAATACAAAGAAAACCAAGTATTTAACATTTGGTGCTTTCCTACCTCTGTTTAGAATATCAAGCAATAAGGAATTACTCTCTGGGATCAGCATCGTAAAATGGTCCAGCTCAGGATTGTTGATAAAGAGACAGTGTGTAAGAAAGAGTAAGATTTTTTTTCTTTTAAAAAAATTTTTTTTAATGTTTATTTATTATTGAGAGACAGAGAGACATTGAGCATGAGCAGGTGAGGGGCCGAGAGATGGAGAGACACAGAATCTGAAGCAGGCTCCAGGCTCTGAGCTGTCAGCACAGAGCCCGACGCGGGGCTCGAACCCACAAACTGCGAGATCATGACCTGAGCCGAAGTCGGACGCTTAACCGACTGAGCCACTCAGGCGCCCCAAGATTTTTTTTCTTTTCAAACAACTTCAAACATTTGGTCTAAAACATTGTAATTTTCCTGCCAATTGCTTTTTTTTAATAAAGATTTTATTATTTTTAGAGCAGTTTTAAGTTAATAGCAAAATTGAGAGGAAGTGGCAGGGAATACTCACATGCCCTCTGTTCTGACACATTCATAGCCTCCCCCATGATGGAGGAGTACGTTTGTTACAAATAATGAACATATATTGACACATCATAATCACGGGAAATCAATAGTTTACCTTAGGGTTCACACTTGGTGTTGTACAATCTAGGGGTCTAGACAAATGTGTAAAGCATGTCCCATCATTACAATATCATACACTGTTCTAAAAATCTTCTGTGCTCCGCCTAGTCATCTCTCTCCTACCCCCATCCCTTAGCAAACACTGATCTGTTTATTGTCTCCATAGTTACACCTTTTCCAGAATGTCATATAACTGGAATTGCACAATATGTAGTCTTTTCAGATTAGCTTCTTTTACTCAGTAATATGCATTTCCATTTCTTCCTTGTCTTTTCAAAACTCGATAGCTCGTTGCTTTTAACACTGAATAACTTTCCATTGTCTGGACGTGCCACAGTTTATTTATCCATTCACCTACTGAAGGACAACCTGCTTGCTTTCAAGTTTTGTCAGTTATGAATAAAGCTGCCTTAAAGATCTGTATACTGGTTTTTGGTCTATAGTTTCCAACTCCTTTGGTAAACAGCAAGGAGTGTGATGCTGAATCATATGGGAAGACCGTGCTTAACTTTGTAAGAAACCACAAGACTGTATTCCAAAGTGGCTGGTGTATTCACACCAGCAATGAATGAGAGACTCTGTTGCTTCACATGCTCACCAGTATTTGGTGTTGTCAGTGGTCAGATTTTGGCCATTCTAATGGGTGTATAGTGGTATTTCATTGTTTTAATTTCCCTTTCCCTAATGACATATAGTGTGGAACATCTTTTCATGTTTGTTTCCTTCTGTATATCTTCTTTGGTGAAGTGTCTGTTAAGAACTTTGGCCCATTTTTTAGATGGGTTGCTTATTTTTTGTTATTAAGTTTTAAGAGTTCTTTATATTTTGGATAACAGTCCTTTATCAGATGTATCTTTTGCAGATATTTTCTCCCAGTCTGTGGCTTACTTCCTCATTGTCTTGACAGTGTCTTTCCCAAAATAGAAGCTTTCATTTTAACGAAGTCTAGCTTATCTGTTTTCTCTTGCATAGAAGGTAACTTCGGTGTCCTATCTAAAAGGCCATCACCATACCCAAGATCATTGAGGTTTTCTCCTATGGTATTTCTAGGACTTTTATAGTTTTGCTTTTTACATGTAGGTGTATGATCCATTTGGAGCTAATTTTTGTGAAGGGTGTAAAGTCTGTGTCTACATTCATTTTTTTGCACATGGATGTCCAGTTGTTCCAGCACTATTTGTTAAAAAGACTATCTTTATCTTTATTCTTTTGTGTTGCCTTTGGCCGTTTGCCAAAGATCAGTTGGCTATATTTATGTAGGTCTATTTCTGGACTATCTATTCTGTCCCATTGATCTATTTGTCTATTATTTTGCCAAGACCACAATCTTAACTATTACAGCTTTATAGTAACTCCTGAAGATGGGTAGTATGTGTCCTCTAACTTTAGTCTCCTTCAGTATTGTGTGGGTTATTGTGATCTTTTGCCTCTCCATATAAACTTTGGAACAAATCTATTGATATCCACAAAAAATAACTTGCTGGGACTTTGATTTTCATTGCACTGAACCCAAAGGTCAAGCTGGGAGGAACTCACACCTTTACATTATGAAGTCTTCACCTTGCTACCTTGCTTAATTATTCCTTCCAAAAACAAAAACAAAACCAAAGAATGAGTCAGATTTGTATTCCCCATCTAGAAACCATATAGATTTTCACTAAACAAGTGCTTAGTTATCCTCCTCTTTGCTATCAGTCTACTCATTTGCTAACAGAGAAATAAAACAAATACTTTTGCACTTTATAAATTCTAGGGTCTCATCTATACACTTTTCCACAGGTATGAGTCTCTCATTGGGAAGCCACAATTGTGGCACATTAAGGTCATCATTCAAGACTTGCATGAATTCACTATTAACTTTGTTCAAAGTTTTCTTAAAGTGGTTCCCCCTGAGTCAGTGTGGAGAGTGGGGAGGTTTGGGGTGAATGGATCTGGGTGCAGATGCTGATTCTACCACTTGGACATATGATATTGTAGACATTCCATATTGGTAACAGGTTTTTTGCCCCTATACTAACTACATAGATTAGGTCTAGAACATGCTGTGTAACAATGATTTTGAATTGGAAATATCAACTTTTCTGATTCAAATGTTAATCTGGAAGCAAATACTATGCTAAAGTCATTCCTAGCAATTAATTATCTTAATTATCTTATTAGTGGCTTTTTTTTCTATTCCCAGGCTGGATTTACGCTTAGACTTGCACAAATAAATAATAGTAATATCATCTGTAGTGAGGTTAGAGTTAAACCCTGAAAGAAGAAAAACCTTCCCACCTGCGATCTATAATGCCTGGATATGGGATCCATCTTGTCTAAATATTTGCCTACAATAACATCTGGAGGGAATGGAACATCATGAAAACTATGTAAAATATAATCATTAAAAAGAGAATTTACCCTATTAAATGTATGTTTAATGTATTCTAGCGTATAGTTAATTTAAGAATAATTATTTAATGGAAGAGAATCTTACAGTGTTCCAACACTAATTTTCAGTTTTCTATTCCTACAAGTTGGAACCCTTATGTTTTTAAGATTTTTCTCTTCTCTGGTTTTGTTGGATTTTTCTTCTTCTTGAGTCAATCATGCCCTAGTAATACTTGTCGATTAGTGTGTTGAAAGTTTTTCAAGGCTGACATAGTCACATAAGATTTTTTTTCAATAGAATTCTTAAATAAGAATTTTTTCCAATATTGCATGTAAGAGGGAAGTGACATCACCAAGATTAAGACATAGGTTGTTCCTCACTTTGTTTCCCTGCACGAAAAGAAAAACTAACAAATATTCAAAAAACAAGACATGACTCAGAGGATTCTAGAACATGGTGGTGAGGCGGAAGCACCCCCTGCACCAGAGACCAAGACAGACTGCATTAGAAGGGTAAGAAAAGCAGCCACATGTTGACCATATTGCCCCTCCCCCAGCCAGTGCAGCACCATGCAGAGGTCTCCCCTGAGTCTCTAGTTTCTCCAGGAGGAAAAGAGAACCCAATGGAGACAACCAGCACCGCCCCTCCCCCCAGCATCGTGCATCACTTTGGGGAAGCCCACATTCTGATCTTGCGCCCCCGGAATTGCAGGGGAATCTGAGGGGCTCAGCCACTGGGAGTCTGTGACGGAAAAGGGGGAAGGGGCTGCAATAACCGGCACATGGATCTTGGGAGACTGAAACCAGACCTACAGTGCCCAAGCAGTAATCCCGACCAGCAGATCTGCCCATCTGCAGAATCAGGTTGGGGTACACTCCAACCAGGGAACTCAGCAGGGTATACAGATCTGCCTGATTTGGATCCTCTAATGAGGAATTTTGGTGTCCCTAGAGCCCAGTTTGCCCTTGCCTAGGCAAGGAGCCGAGTCACAGCCCCACCCACTGCGGAGAGTGTCTCCTGGCCCCATCTGACCAGAAGAGGTGGTGACAATTCCTAGAAGCAGTGTGGTCCGGCCGTATTCAAGCAGAGAGGAGGGCGGGCAAAACTGATTGCCCCAGAAGAAAGCCATATCAGGCATGGAGCGCATCCATGCTACACACAGGCAGGGTGATTCACTCCCAGCCATGGCTGAGGGTAGCACCTGGCCCCTCTCAGCCTGAGAGCCTGTTTGGGAAATCAAGAGCAGCCTGGAGCATCCCCTCCCTCTTCTGCCCAGGCAAAGAAGCTGAGATACAGCTCCACTCACTGTGGAGGGTGTCTTCCGGCCCCAGCTGACCGGAAAAGCTGGCATCCACGTGTAGAAGCTGTGCGGCCTCCCGGCACTTGAGCGGAGAGGTGGGCAGGCAGAGCCAATGTGTGCAGAACAAAGCCAGAAGCTGTGTTTTGTCAGGGAGCGTGGGGTGCACATCAGCCTGAGTTATGACAACAAACAGTTTTGCCAGATCGAGAGCTGCTACTTGCACTGTGCCTGGGTGGGGAATCTACTTCATAGCCCCACTCGTTGCTGAATACACCCTTCAGCCTGTTGGGCCAGGGGGCCTGACCAGAGCACAGAGGAAGGTACGTAGCCCATTCAACAGCTCCATGGAGAGAGTGGCACTTGAACGGGGAGCGCATACCATGGTTTTCCTTATCTGCAGAGAAAAACCAGTGGCCTCATCTGACCATGGAATTCAGTGTACATCTTGGCCCAGTTTGGGTCCCCTAAACAATGAGTTGTACAGGCCCTGGGTCCCTTCCTGCTGCCCTTCCAGGGCAAGAAAGCTAATTCATAGCCCCACTATTAATGAATATAGCACCCAGTCCTTGACCAGAGATCCAGGCAACTGCGGAGCCCATCCCGCAGCCTCACGTGGGTAGGTACCCAAGCCAGCAGGCCCATCCAATTGTCCTTAGCCAGTGGCACACATACCCCATCCCCATTCCTAGAGCTTGAACAGTTGCTTCACCTCAAAACAGATCATAATAGCAGGCCCCACCTGCCCAAGGACATTACCAGCAGACACATCCAGAAACCCAAATTGGTAAAGAACTGTTGCTGCCAGAACAAATCTGTAAAGTCTGGAAGAAGAGCCCCATTACCTCAAATGCACAGATGCCAACATAAGGAGTCAAGAATGAAAAAAATCAGGTCAATATGACACCACCCAAAGAAACTAATAAAACTCCAATAGCTGACCCTTAAGAAATGGAGATCTATGAACTATCAGACAAAGAATTCAGAATAACTCTCTTAAGGAAGTTTAGTGAACAAAAAGAAAACACAGAAAACTAAACCAAATTAGGAAAACAATGCATGAACAAAATGAGAAATTCAATAAGGAAATAGCAAACATAAAACAAACTAAAACCAACCAGAAATCCTAGAATTGAAAAATACAGCAAACAAACTGAAGAGTTTGAGACCAACAAAATCAGAATTGAGAGCCTACAAATAAACCTAAATATGGCCAACGAATATTTGACCAGGGAGCCAGGGACACTCAGTAGTCAAAACAGTCTTTTCAATAAATGGTGTTAGATATTCATGTGTAAAAGAATGAAACTGGACCTGTATCTTTTGTGAATGAATCATTCATAAAAATTAACTAAAAAGGGATTAGACTTAAATGTAAGACCTGAAACCATGAGATTCCTGGAAGAAAACATAGGTGTACAACTCTTTGGCATGGGCCTTGGTAGTGATTTTTTTTTTTTTGATACGACATCAAAAACACAAGCAAAAAAAATAAAAGTAAACAAATGGGACAGCATCAAACTAAAAATCTTCCACACAGCAAAAGATATTATCAACAAAGCAAAAAGACAACCTATAGAATGGGGACAAATATTTGCAAACCATGTATCTGATAAGGAGTTCATATCCAAAATATATAAAGAATTCATACCACTCAATAGCCAAACAAACAAACACACACAAATAATACAATTAAAAATGGGCAAAGGACGTGAACAGACATTTCTCTAAAGAAGATAAACAAAAGGCCAACAGGTTCATGAAGGGATGCTCAATATCAGCAGTCGTTACAGAAATGCAAATCAAAACCAGAATGAGACATCACCTTATGCCTATTAGAATGGCCACTATTAAAAAGATAAGAGATAACAAAAGCTAGTGTGCATGCGGGGAAAAGGGAACCAGTGTGCACTATTGGTGGGATTGTAAATTGGTGCAGCCACTATGGAAAACAGTTTGGAGGTTTCCCACAAAATTAAACATAGAACTACCATATGACCCAGCAATTCCACTTCTGGGAATACATCCAAAGGTAACAAAAACACTAACTAGGAAAGATATCTGCACCCTTTGTTCATTGCAGCATTATTTACAATAGCCAAGACATAGAAACAACCTAAGTGTCCATTGATGGACAAATAAATAAGTTGTGGTGTGTATATATATACATATATATATATATATATATATACGCCACATAATCATATATATATATATGAATACATACACACACACATACACACATTCATCCATTTAAAAAACGAGGAAATCCTACCATTTGTGACAACATGGATGGACCTTGAAGGCATTGTACTAAATGAAATAAGTCAGACAGAGAAAGACAGATGCTGTATGATCTCACTTGTATGTGGGTTCTAAACAACAACAACAAACCAAACTCATAGAAAAAGAGATCAGTCTTGATCAGAGACAGAGTGTGGGAGGGGGGAGGAAATTGGAAGAATGTGGTCAAAATGTACAAACTTCCAGTATAAAATAAGTAAGTACTAGGGACATAATATGCAACATGATGGCTACAGCTAACATGGCTGTGATATATAAGAAAGTTGTTAAGAGGGTAAATCCTATGAGTTCTCATCACAGGGAGAAAATCTTTACCTTTTCTCTTTTTTTTTAATTGTATCCATATGAGAAGATGGATGTTAGCTGAACCTATTGTGGTAATCACTTCATAATATATGTAAATCAAACCATCAGGCTGTGTACTTTAAACTTCTTCTGTGATATATGTCAATTAGTTCTCAATAAAACTGGGGGAAATTACAGGGGGGTTGCTTCTTTCAATATGCTCAACAAAGGGCCTCCACTAGTCACATAGCAATCAGCCAGGAATGTTCCAGCCCTGTTGTCCACTCTGAGTGGCTCTGTGGGTCATTCTTCTGTTTGCTTCATATCCTAAGTTGTGATAAAGTGATAAAGTGTCCTAAGTTGTGATCAAGTGATAAAGGCTTCTTATCTCTTTCCAGCATGAAAAAACATTTCTTTGATTGAGTTTCCAAGCTGAAATTGATTCCCCTTTGAGCAGAAATATGAATGTCATTTATGCCTTCTGGTTAATTTTATTAAGGGTCTACCTAGGTAGCTCAGCTCATTTATGCCCACTGTAACATGATGTGCATTTTAAGGTTTGGTGTGTCCTAGAAAAACATCCCTTGGGATGATTACTGAAAAATAATTCCCAGGTGAGGTAGGTTGAGCAGAACTGCACAGTATACCTCTCTCTTAGAAATTCTTACAACACATTAAATTTATGGGCTCTGGAAAGTCCTGCAGTAAAGACATTTGGCTTATCCTAAAATTTTCCCAATTAAATTTGAGCTGGCAATTTTATTAATTAATTAATTAATTTATTTATTTATTTTGCAGAATATCTATTAGCCTTTGGGAACTTACCTCCTATGGGGCACACTGGGAATGCTAGTGTAAGGTTTAAGATAAAAAGTGCTCTGATAAAGACTCTCATCTAAACATCATTCCTGAAATACATTCAGCGACAAGAATCTAATTCTATCAGGAAAGGGGCTAATTCTTCAGGTAGTTAAGTAAAAAAAAAAAAACAAAACAGATAGCTTTCACGTTAGTGGCATCCAATAACTATTCTGCAGGCTAAAAGAATTGCTGATGTGGCATCGTATTTGTAGAAACATGAAATTGGTTTGCTTAAAAAGGAAAATGCAATCTGTGTGTTATGTGTGCGTGTGCATGTGCGTGTGGGTGTCCATGTGCTTATTTCTAGGTGCATGGGCTTGAGTTGGTGCCAATTAAGATTCTGAAAAGATGGGGACAGTTGAACTCAATGCATGGTCTGTTGGCATAGTTGGGTCCAGCCTCCTTGACTTGTGCTCCCAGAGCCTCCAACATCGCAGAAATCATCGGATTTTGTGGCCGGAGAAATAAGAGGTCTAATGGTTTGAGCATAAGCCCAGAAACACAGACACTCTTGGTACTAATCCAGTACTCACAGTGCATACGAAACTTCAAGAATAGAACCCCTCTCAGTAATTTGGATGCCAATCGGAGAAAACAAGCCATTGGGTTCTTTCCATTTCATTTTCCTCTGATACATGAGAACTATGGTGTCATGTTGAATCCTGCATCCCTTACATAGGCGGCCCCAGTTGTTGGATGCAATCTTACCAGACACTCATGGCAGAATTTCTCTTTGTGAAAAGTGACCACCAAAGGGACATGTGCTTTTAAAGGTTTTTCCATGTCAGTCAGCAAAGTGCCCGACTTCCTGTTGCAACTTATTAATAGGACAACATCTTGTTACATTGGAAATTTCCTCCACAGAGCCTTCCTGGAGCTTCTGCTGATACAACTTCAACAATCCAATTGTCTTTTATGACTTTAAGAGATCTTTTTATCACAGCTTCATTGCTTTCATAGCCAAAAGCTGTTTAGAATGGAGCTATTTTACCCAAATCCAAGTCTGATGAATATGCTTACATACCTATTATATAGGAATTTTAGCAGGGAGAATCATGTTTTCATTACTTCTAGACTTATTTGAATGATTCATAGAAATCGAAGCCTGAAGATTTCTGTGGTACTTATTTTTCTTCTCTAGGTGATATATATGTTTATAGATCTGGAGGATTCGGTTTAGAATCCAACTGAACCCCACAAAACATCAGGTTAAATCCTGAGTTAGTTTGATGCTTGTGTCCAGTTATCTAAGATGGAGAAATGGAGCGTAATGTTAAGTAGCCTAGGGTATCCTTGCCTCGAAGCAATTGAGCAAAAAAGAAGATGACAGGTATGTTTCAAAGAAGAGAGATTGTGTTTTGATTGGGATGCTCACAAAGCCTGTATCTATTAGCCTTTGGGGACTAATAGCCATGAACTTTAGCCATGCTAAAATGGATCTGAGGCTCCCAGAAAAACAATTAGCCACTGAGCCTGGCTGCTGGTCACCATCTTCCATTCCACTCACTGCTGTTCTTCTTAACAAATTCCTCCCTTCTTTTCCATTCAAGAGTAACCTGTGGGTTCATATAATGAGGTTTAGGATGTGCTGCACATTTGGTGTTGTGTGGAAAGAGAGTTTTATCGAGAAAATTGACTTGTCTAAAGTCCACAGTTACTTAGAAGAGCTAAAATGAAATCAATTCTCAGTTTAGTGTTTTTTCCAACTCTATCGTCCTTCCCGTCCTGATGAAACTCAGAACAATGAGAGATACAGGTGGGGTGAGGAAAGACGCGCAGGATTACGGCAAAGCTTAGAGAACATGTTGAGGATGGAGAATCCAGGCACTATGTATGCCCGTTACCTCACACACACAAACATGTTAGGATGATTGTAAGACATTAAATTGCTTATGTTAACTGGACATCCAAATTAAATATAATGATCTATATTTCCTCATCTACAAAGCTGTAGTTGAAATAGCTTTGAAAATGGAAAAACTGTGTTGGTTTGCAGAAAACTCTTTTGATAACATCTGACTTGAACTCATATTAAAAAGGCTCAAATAGTCATAATTCTCCCCATCGTATGAATATTCATACTTTTGCTGTGCCAATATTAACAGGTTTGGCTTTGGGGTGCTGGCTCACCAACCCCTAAGGGTACTCCATAAGCACCCTATTGCCTTTCTAAAATTTGAAAAATTCTAATTTGAAATGTATCTGGTCCCAAGGGTTTTGAATAAAGGATTATTGGCTGAGCTTTTATAAATTAATTGTTTTCACAAAAAAATGCATGCTTATTATAACTAGCCAAGCCATATAGAAAAATAGTGGGAAGAAGATTAAAAATGGTTCCAAATTCTACCACCCAGAAATCATCACTATCTACATCTGGTGAACATTATCTGTATTATTTCTGTATGCAATTACACATACAGCAGGATAATTAGGTACAATTTTCTAAAATAAGACTGTACTATAAGAAAATATTTCTTCATCATAAGAGCTACTAATTTCTAAAATATTTCTCTAAGTGTAGAAAAAAGGTAATGGAAACAAGATGGTATTAAAGCCATGATGGAAGTATGTATTTAGTTACATTTCATTTTTAGGCCTTATCAATTGACTTCCTACTATAAATATCAGAAAATTAATCCTCTTATACTTAACTTTCTTTCTCTCCATCTCCTGATTTTCACATTTACATTCTGTTCTCTTTTCATAATTCCCTCAGTTCTATAAAATTTGACAAATGAATTCTATATTGATGGCAAGGCATTTTATTTTAGCCTCTTCATTTTGGATTTTTTCTTTTTAATTTTGATTTACTCACAGTTGAACAAATATTGTCATTTTTTTCCCCCAGTGAGGTTTATGGTATATGGTTTCTCTCATATTTGAGCATGTCTGCCTGATACTTTTATACTTGACTCAAATGACAACTTGGTTGGGTATAAAATTCTTGGGTCTCACTTCAATGATTCATAACAAAGCATTGCACACACCTTTTGGCATTAAATATAATTATGGATACGTTTGAAGGTAATGTGATTTAAAAAATTTTTTAATTTGAGTTTCCATAGGGATTTCCATGTGATCCTTTCTTTATCCTTGAAATTCACTAACTTTTCAAAGGTTCAAGACTTTCTTCATATTAAGAATGCCTTGGGGCTCCTGGGTGGCTCAGTCAGTTGAGCATCTAACTCTTGACTTCCACTCAATTCATGATCTCACAGTTTGTGGTTTCGAGCCCTACATCAGGCTCTGTGCTGACAGTGAAGAGCCTGCTTGAGATTCTCTCTCTCCCTCTCTCTCTCTCTGCCTCTCCCTCACTCACTTTCTCTCTCAAAATAAGTAAACTTAAAAAAAAAGACCATTATAATAAGAAAATGTCTCGCAGTAATATATGGACTCTATGTATCATTTGTTCTGTTACTATTTTTGGAGACCTCAATTGAACAATGTTTGAACATCTTTGTTTTCAATATCTATAACCTTATTTCCAATCACTTTCCTTAGTTTTTATATTATTTTGTGTGATTTCTTCTGTTTTACAAAACATGTTTTTAGTCACATTTATTCTACTAGCTGTTTCTTAAATGGTTTTCAGGCCTGCAGCAGTTTTTATTTTTCTCATCTATTTCTGAGTTCTGCCAACTTACTTGTCACCTTTTATTGTTTTATCATCCCTTCCTTGAGTTCTTAAACCTCTCCTTGAGCTGACTTTTAGGAAAAAAGCATAGTGTCTTAAGATCCTTTTAAACAAACAATTTGTTCCAAATTAATGCATTCTTTACCTTGACAGACCCCAGGCTATTCCCAGGATGGCCAGCTCTCCGTGCCACACAATTGCTCAACTTCAGACTTTATCGGACTAGTCTAGCAGTTACACTTGTGCCCCACCACTTGGGGATACCAGACAAGTTATCTGGATGATCACTTTGAAGGACGGCTTTTCTGACTTGAGATGAGAGAAGGAGGCCCCTCTCCTCCCCCAAGGCAGAGTGCAGGGAAGGACTGAAAAGTGCAGATTTAGGACAGAATATACCATAGACATTCATCGCCTTTTCCAGAGGCATGCTTCCTCTAATTTCAGACCACATGTCCGTCTGAGGTGATTGTGCAGTGAATAAAGGCAAATTCAATTTTCAGCCACATCCTTTGCAAACTCTGTACTGGTCATTTGGTACCTCGCTTTGGGAATATCAGGGGACTTGGCAGTTTTGAGATCTCTTAAAACTGAGTTGCCAGTTTCCCATTTTGATACTATGTTACACTTACTTTTAGAAAAATCCCTCTTGGGACTGGGGCCTGAAAAAGTTTGTGTCAACTCTTAGCCCCCTTTCTAATTTTGGTGCAAATTTCATTTTATTTGGCCAATATTCACTATGGCTTATGGTTTACATTATAATAAATTTTCATTTCAAAGAAATGGTAGTTTGAGTTTTCTTTCCTTCCTTCCTTCCTTTTGCTGTTTGTTTTTGATGGATTTTTAAAAAAAAATTTTTTTTTAATGTTTATTTATTTTTGAGACAGAGAGAGACAGAGCATGAACGGGGGAGGGTCAGAGAGAGAGAGACACAGAATCTGAAACAGGCTCCAGGCTCTGAGCTGTCAGCACAGAGCCCGACGTGGGGCTCGAACTCACGGACCGCGAGATCGTGACCTGAGCCGAAGTCGGACGCTTAACCGACCGAGCCACCCAGGCGTCCCTGTTTTTGATGGATTTTAAGGCAAAGAAGAGTATAAAATACTTCATCATTTTTAACCAGATGCCTGTAAGTATATTTCATGGTGGTCTTATTACACATATCCCCTGAGGTGTCTCAATGGAAGAAAACTCTGGGTTGCATTGAAATATGCTCAATGATGCTGCTTTGTAAATGCAACTCTTCTTGTTTTAGGCCATAATACTGTGGGTAGCTTACTTAATACTTGCCCTCGGGACCCAATGTGTCCCATATTCCATATGGTCTCTATTGGCAGCAGAAAGGGAAAAAAGGGATCCATACACTAAATAAAAGCAGAATGATTTGGTGTATAACTTCGTACTCAAGTTATTTCATAATAATGACTTAAGTACCTATTTAAATAATCCATTAAAGTCTATTCTTTGTTAAATCTGTAATTCTTATTTCTATCTGGGGTCCATGCAACAGCGTAACTTACCTTCTACTGAGTCTCTGTGAGGATTTCGTAAACAGTTTAAAATTGTATGGCCGGATTAGGTTCTAGGGATATTTTAATAAAATCTGTCCACACCCCAACTCCAAATATTGTCCCTTTCAGTTGCTCCAACCTAAAATTTTGGTATGTTCTTTACTCTTCTCTCTTTGACGACACTCGGTGATCTATTAGCGCTTTCTATTAGCTTTATCTTCACGAACATATTTGTTTCCTAGGGCTGCCGTAACAAAGTGCCACCAATTGGGGTGGTGTAAAACAGAGATCTATTCTGTCATAATTCTGGAGGCTCAAGGTCTGAAATCAAGGTGCTGACAGGACCATGCTTTCTGAGGGCTCTAAGGAAGAATCCTTTCTTGCCTCCTCCTAGCTTCTGGTGGTTACCAGAAATCCATGGTATTCCTTAGCTTGTCAATGCATCACTCCGATCTCTGCTTTCCTTTTCACATAGCATTCTCTAAGTGTCTCCTGTCCTCACGTGGCCTTCTTACCTAGGGAGCAGTCCTTGGCTTTTGAACACACCCTAAACTACTAGCCTTATTTTAACTTAACTAATTACATCTGCAAAGACTCTATTTCTGAGTAAGTTCTCATTCTGAGGCTTCAGATAGACAGGGATTTTTAGGGGACACTATTGAAGCCAGTATAATGAGATATCGAGGATTTAAACCCTTCTCATCATCACCACTGCCACTATCGTGGAAGAGCCTCCTAAACCAATCTGCAGGCTACTCTCCATGTTTATTCTCAATGCAGCCGTCAGTACAATACGATTAAAGAATACTTCAGCTCATGCTATTTCTTTGTTCAAAACCCTCCAGTGGTTTTCCACCTCTCTTAGAGTAAAAGCCACAGTTTTAAGGGGCCCCTGGGTGGCTCAGTTGGTTGAGAGTCCGACTTCGGCTCAGGTCATGATCTCAGTGGCTCACGGGTTTGAGCCCCATGTCAGCTGTGCTGATAGGCTCAGAGACAGGAGCCTGCTTCGGATTCTGTGTCTCCCTCTCTCTCTGTGCCCCTCCCCCACTCATGTTCTGTCTCTGTCTCTGTCTCTCTCAAAAATAAATATAAAAAAAATTTTAAGCCACAGTTTTTAATATGCCTTGTGTGTATGAGGCTATACACGATTCGGCTCCAGCTACCCCTCTAACTTCATCCCTTACTATTTTCCTCTTCATTCAGTCCATCTCAGCTTACCCAGTTTCTTATTACTCCTTGAAAATGCCAGCTGAAGTCCTACTTCTGGGCATTTGCATTTTCTGTTTGCTCTACCTCAAATGCTCTTCCCCAGATATCCCCGAGTCATATTCCCTTACTTCCTTCAGGTCTTTAATTGAAGGGATGTCTTGTCAATGTGACTATCTGAGCCACAATCCAAAACTATAACTCTTGGCCCTGACACTTCAATCATTCTTGTCTGCTTTATTTTTCTTCATATACTAGTTACTGTCTAATGTATGTATGTGTGTGTATATATGCATATATATATAAACATACACACACCCACGTATGTGTGTGTATAAACACACACACACATATATGTGTATATGTATATGTTTATGTGTGTATAAGTTTATATATATATACAGCTTAGTGTGTATATATGCATATATATATAAACATATACACACCACGTATGTGTGTGTATAAACACACACACACACATATATGTGTATATGTATATGTTCATGTGTGTATAAGTTTATATATATATACAGCTTAGTTATACTAATTATATATATTATTATATATCTAATTATATATAGGTATATAATTAATATATAAGTTATATATATAACTTATTTATGTCTTTATATCTTTAAGTATATATAGTACTTATTTATCTTAGTTATCACCTATCCACATTACTGGAATGTAAACTTTAGGGAAGGAATTACTGTCTATTCGTTCACTGTTTCTTGTTAGTGTCTAAGAGTGCCTGGTATATAGCAAGTGCTGATGGATGTGTCCAAAATGAATGAAAAGCTATGTCACATATATAAATGTCATCAAGCATATGCAGAGCAACAGAAGAGTGTTGAAAACCACGCTTACATCACATTTTATGAAGGGAGGAATTGATACTGATTTATTTTAAAGACCCCGTTGACATTACCAATCAGCTGCCATGCTTGACCATGGTTTATCCCCTCACCCTCTCTCAGGATAAAGCTTACCTATCAGTCTCTGGGAGGGACATGGAGGTGGATCAATAGTCATTGATAAAAACAGTGTCTTTTTACCCATAATAGTAATTTTTCTTTAAAATAAAATAAAATAATAGTAATCTTTTATTTAAAAAGAAAGAAAGTGAATTTTATAGAGGAATTCTCTCTTTCCCCCACAATAGCCAATTACATTTTAAGAAGGGATTCTCATCCTCAGGGCAGCTTGGAGCTGTCCTCCCAAAATAAGTACTGTCACTTGCAGAATACAGTTCATCATTTTCAGGTATTGAGACAACCTATGATAGAAGTAGACACAGTTCAACATTCCTTGATGAGTAGGGGGAAAGAAGTTGCTAGTGGTTACATGTCATTTCCTTCTGAATATCTCAAGGGCAGGGCAAAGGAGGAGAAAACAAGATCAATTAGATAAGCAAGGGATGAATTAGACATTTAATCAAGTACCTAAGCCATGAAGCACACAGTTCTTCTAAGAGACACCATTATCCTTAATGGAGTTCTTTACAGCATCTTCAATTTTTCTAATGAAGACAGAAAGCCCATCTTTAGTAAAGTGCTTCTCTTTGCTTGTTTGACCACAGATTATCTATTCCATTCAATCCCCTCAGGAGCTGATACTCTCCCCCTTTTTTCTTCATCGAATTATATCAAGAAGGAATCTGTCCAAATTATTTAATCACATTATTCTTGCTCTGGCCAATATAAGTACTTAAATATCTACACTTAATACTTCCCTTTCTAATGATATTCACTTATCTAAAATTACTCCTTAATTGATAAGATATATGAGCAAAAATACCATTAGGCAAAATGTTAACTGAACTCAAACCATTTAGAATGTTTTCATGCCAACCTCTGAATTTATTTAATCTCCAGTGAGCACTAAAAAGATACGATTTAATCTTTACTCCGACTAGCCTGAAACAGCAAAGGGAAAAAAAGTTGAATAAGACGTGGCAAACAAGGAAAGGAAAACATTTTTGCTTTTTAATGTCCTCACTGAACAAACTCCTATGAGTTTTATTTGGTTCCTGTATTTCTCAGTTTTGATGAAGAGAAACATCCCAGTGCATTTGGAAACAGTGGTACTGTGCATTTCATACAAGTTGGCTAATATGGTGTTGAAGATACTGATGAATGAGAATAATCATGTACTTAAAACCCAGTTTTATGAGGTGTAATTTGTATACGGTAAATATTACTCTCTGTTGTGTACTAGTTTATGAATTTTGACATACGTGAATGTCATGTTACCACCAGCACAGTAAAGATATAGAACATTTCCATCACTCTCCAAAATTACCTCTTGTCTCTTTGGAGTCAACCCCTGCCCTATCCCCAGGCCCTGGCAACCACTGACCTATTTCTTCTCCCTACAGTTTCTCCCTTCCAGAATGCCATAAAACTGGAATCCTACATTAGGTAGCCATTTCAGTCGGGTGTCTTTCACATACCATAATCCAGTTCAAAATTCACCCATGTGGTTGCATGTATCACCAGTTCATCCCTTTTAGTGTTGAGGACGATTTTATTCTACGTAGGTACCAAAATTAGGTTGCTCTGGCCATCATATGTAGGTCCATTTACTATTTGTGGCCATGTGGTTTGTCTGCAGTTTGGGGAGATGATGAATGAAGCCGACACAAACAAATGCATACAGGTTTTTCTGCATACATATGTTTTCTTTTCTTTTCTTTTTTTGTAACCTAGGACTGGAATTGCTGGGTTGTATGGTAAGCACACGGGTAACTTTATAAGAAACTGCCTGTCTTCCAAAATGACTGTAGCCGTTTGCATTCCCATCAGCAGTGTACAAGAGATCTGGGTGCTCTACATCGACACTAGCACTTGGTTTTGTAATTTAAGCATATTGTAGCCATTTAAGAAGTGTGCGGTGATATCACATGATGGTTTTGTTTGCATTTTCCTGTTGAATGACTAATGATTAAACTAAATAATGCTAAGCATCGTTTCATGTGACTCTGTGCAATTTGTGATGTGATTGTTTGCACCTTTGGTCCATTTCTTATTGGGTCGCTATTTTATTATTGTATGGTTAGAGTTCTTTCTGTATTCCAAATACTAGTTATGCATTCCCAGTACTTTTCTTTTTTTTTTTTTTTTAACAAAGGCAGATGGACTTTCCCCCCCAAATCTGGTTCAAGATGTCAAGACTAATGATGCCACCCATGCACCAGAAGGGTAGGAAGAGATTTATTATTCACATAACGAGGCTTCCTAGGGACAGGTTTCCAAGTAGGCCCAAAAATTGCTCAACAGAGCTTGGAACAGAGATTGGCTTGGGGTTTACAGTGTTAGAGAGTGGGCTTGCACGGTGTAATACTCCACCAGTGCCGAGGGACGCAGAGCTTGGGCTCCTTTATCAGCTTACGTGGAGTGAGGAGAAGGCAGGGGAGGTGGTGGGGATTTGAAAGCTATCAGCACTCAGACACCAAAACTGCAGTCAGACTCTTATTACACAACGCCTTTATCAGACACGAGAGTCACATTTTTTAATATCAAAGGAAACAACTGGATAACATTTAATACAGAAGATGTATCAAGTACACAGATTGTGCCTGGCTCTTTAACGTACTTAAAATCCTAAAAAAAAGAAATCATCTGGGATTATATTTTTTGGGTCTTTTACAAGGGAAATGTCCATTCCAAATGGACCAGATTCATGTCCTATGAAAACAAAAAAGCTGTGAATACGAGCAATAAAGCACAGATAATTATGAGAATTGTGAAATCTCTTCTCCTTATGTGAGAACAGAACTCGATCCAACTGACCACTCACTGGAATCATAACACCACCCAGTCTTTTGTTAATATGCCCCGGATGGGTGGCTCTGTCCCAGATTCTGCATTTAATGGAAGATGTGAGGTCTGTCACATTAGTTGAATAGCGTGGCCGTCAAGCAGTGGGTCACATGGGAAGAATTCCTGCAGAATAATTATAATTCAACCGCAAAAGTATTACGCAAATTTCCTTCATGTGTCAAAATGAATTGAACACCTACTGTGTGCCAGGCATTTGCTAGAATCTGCAGATTAAGAGTTAAGTAAAATACAGTTGTGGCTGTCAAGCAACTCAGTATTTATTGAAAATGAAACACTTGAATCAAATCATTGTTGAAATGGCTTGAGATCGATTTTGAGAGGAATATAAATAAAAGGGTAGACTGTCCAATCATCCTTAAAACTTCACTCCAAACTGAACACTTTTTATTGGAACATGCAATGGAATATTTTTGGACGACTTTGTCAGAAATATGCAAGCTGACACGGCATTTGGGAATCTTATTTTTAATAGGCATCACTAACCAGTATAATGAAGCATGTTCTATGAACTGATGAAATTCAATCTTTGAAACAGATAAAATGTAGTTTTATATCTCACTACATGCTATATTAAAAAAGCAATATTTTTGTCAAACGTTTTCTTCTATTTGTGCCTAAATCCCTTTTAGTGTGAAGGTAGCCATGTTATGATCAACATCACAGGGAGAACATAGGAGAGAAAAAGAAGAAAGGGAAGAAGTGGCTTTATTACTTATTAGTTTCTACTTAGGGCTATAACAAGGCCTGCAGTTCTCTGAACAAATTAATCATAAAGGACACTAAGCATGCTAATAATATGGCATCCTTCAAACTGATTTTCTCTTTCTTCCTTCCTTTCTTTCTCCCTCCCTCTCCCCCTCCTTCCCTCCCTCCCTCCCTTCCTCCCTCTTCCTTCCTTCCTTCCTTCCTTCCTTTCTCTCTCTCTCTCTCTCTTTCTTTCTTTCTTTCTTTCTTTCTATAGTTGAAGACTTCAACATACCTCTATTGGAAACAGATCCAGGAGGGAGAAAATCAGAAAGGACAAAGTTGAACTCAATAACACCATCAATCAATTGGATATAATTGACAAGCTCAAATAAAAGATTCACTAAGACAGACCACATTCGGACCACAGAACATAGTTTAACAAATTTAAAGAATTAAAATCATATAAGATGTGCTCCCAGAAAACAATGGAATTAAATTAGAAATCTAACAGAGATAACTGGAAGATCTCGAAATATGTGGAGATTAAACAACGTATTGCTAATTAACACACAGATCAAAGAAGAGTTTTCAAGATAAATTAATATTTTTAACTAAATGAAAATGAAAACACAATATATGAAAATTTGTGGGATGAAGTAAAAGTTCTTCTTACAGGGAAATTTATAGTATTGAATATATATATATTAGAAGAGAAGAAAGATTTAAAATCATCATTGAAGCTTCCACCTTAGGAAACTAGAAAAAGAAGAACAAATTAGATTCAAAGTAAGCAGACATAAAGAAACAATAAATATTAGAGCAGATATTCAATGAGATTGAAAACAAGAAATTAACAGAGAAAATCAATGAAGCCAAAAACTGGTTGTTAGAAAAGATCAATAAAATTAATAAGCCTCTCAACAGGCTAAGAAAAAATAAAGAAAATTACAAATTACTAATATCAGAAATGAAAGAGGGGACATCATTAGAGATTCTATGGATATTAAAAGGAAAATAAAGGAATACTATACATGGCTCCATGCCCACAAATTAGAGAATTTAGATCAAATGGACCAATTCCTCTAAAGACAATCTGCCAAAACTCACACAAAGAGAAACAGACAATCTGAATACGCTTATATCTATGAAAGAAATTGAACCAATAATCAATAACCTTCCAAAACAGAAAGCATCAGGACCAGATGGGTTGGCTGGTGAATTCTGCCAAATATTTAAGGAAGAAATTATATCGAGTCTGTACAATCTCTTTCAGAGAATACAAGCAGAAGGAGTGCTTCTTAATTCATTCTATCAGGTCAGCATTACCCTAATACCAAAACCAAAGACATTATAAGAAAAGATCATTATAAACCAATATCTCTCAGGAACACAGATAGAAAAATCATCAACAATATATTAGCAAATTGAATACAACAAGGTAACAGAGAATTATATATCATGACCAAGTAGGTTCTACCTCACATATGCAAGCTGGTTTAACATTCAAAAATCAATTAACCTAATCCATCACATCAACAAGCTAAAATGAAAAATCACATAAATTTTATCAATATATACAGAACAGGCATTTGACAAAATCCAACACCCATTCATGATACAAAGTTTTAGTAAACTAGGAATAGAGGATAACTTCCTCAACTTGATAAAGAATGTCTACAAAAATCCTACAGCTAACATCATACTTAATGGTGAGAAACTTAAAGTTTTATGAATAAAACCAGGTACAAGGTAAGAATGTTTCCTCTCACCACTCCTCTCCAACATCAGTTCTAGTAGTGTGGTCAGAGGAGAAAGGAAACAAAAGGTATGATGATTGAGAAAGAAGAAATAAAACTGAAACTGTCTTTGTTCACAGATAGCATGATTATTTATGTAGAAAACCCTAAAGAAGTGACCAAAACAAACTACTGGAGCTAATAAGCAATTATAGGAAGTTTTCAGGATGCAGGGTTAATATACAAAAGTCAATCGCTTTGCTATACATCAGCAACGAATAAGTGGAATGTGTAATAAAAAACACAGTATCATTTATATTAGCACCCCCTAAAATAAAATACCTAAGTCTAAATCTAACAAAATATGTACAAGATCTATATGAGGAAAAATACAACTCTGATGAATGTAACCAAAGCAGAACCAAATAAATGGGGAGATATTCCATGTTCATGAATAGGAAGACTCAATATTGCCAAGATGTCAGTTTTTCCCAGCTTGACCTAAAGATTCAATGAAATCCAAAACAAATCCCAGCTAGTGATTTTGTGGATATTGAAAAATTTATTCAAATGTTTATATGAAGAGGCAAAAGACCACAACAACCAACACAATATGGAAGAAGAACAAAGTTGTAAGATTGACACTACCTGACTTCAAGACTTACTATAATCAGTAATCAAGATACGGGGCTATGAGCCAAAGATTAGACAAATAAATCAGTGGAACAGAATAGACAGTCCAAAAATAGACCTGATAAATATAATCACCTGATCTTTGACAAAGGAGCAAAGGCAACACAATAGTCTTTTCAACAAATGGTGCCAAAACAACTAGACATCCACATGCAAAAAACCAAAAAAACAAAAAACAAAACTAGACATAGACCTTACATCCTTAAAAAAAATGAACTCAAAATCAATCACAGAGCTAAATGTATAATGCAAAATGGTAAAAATTCTAGAAGATAAATTAGGAGAAAATCTAAATGATCTTGGGTATGGTGGTGACTTTTTAAATACAACATCAAAGACACAGTACATGCAACAAGGAAGTGATAGGCCAAACATCATTAAAATTAAAAACTTCTAATCTCTGCAAAAGATAATATCAAGAGAACAAAGAAACAAGCTATACCCTGGGAGAAAATATTTGTAAAAGATACGTCTGGTAAAGGGCTATTATCTAATATATACAAAGAACCATTTTAAAACTCAACAATAGGAAACAAACAATAAGAAACAATAAGACACAGCCCATTAAAAATGGGCTGAAGATCTTATCAGACATCTCACCAAAGAAGATATACAGATGGTAAACAAGCATATGGAAAGTCTAATGACCATAATGATGAATACATGGCATTATACCTGCGTCTAAACCCATAGAATTTACAACACCAAGAATGAACAGTAAGGTAAACAATGGACTTGGGGTGATCATGATGTGTCAGTGTAGGTTTGTCAATTTTGACAAACGTACCATTCTGGTGGACGATGTGGATAGAGGTGGAGACTATGCATGTGTGGGGATTGGGGGTATATGGGAAATGCCTGTACCTTCTCCTTAATTTTGTTGTAAACCCGAAACAAAGTCTTAATTTTTTAGAAAGTCTGAAAAAAGTTGTATGAGGTATGCACGTTTTTTTCCCATTTTACAGATAAAGAAACTGAAACATAGAATAAACCTATTTGTGGCGTGTCACATGTTTAATAAGCAGAATGGTCGCATCAACCCAGCTCTGACTCCATAGCCCATGTCTTAATCTTGACATGATTTTTACAAGGGGTAAGTCAAAAGGGCATTCCAGGCAGGCAGAGGGTAAATCATGAAAAGAAGGTCAAGCTTATTGGAAGGACATAACATATTAATATACTTAAGTAATGGTGAATTCTCTGCTGTGCTTAAAACACAAGTTGTGTGGTAGAGTGAGAGCGGGATGATTTCTTGGGAGATCAAAATGCATCGTAAAGAGTCTGTAGTCCAAATTATGATACAGGTAGAAAGAATGATCAGTGGAGAAGAAACTGGAGATAAAATTGGCCTGATTTAGTTGATAACGGGTAAGATGTGGGAGGAGTGCCTTGCTTAAGCAATGAGTGCGACTATTGTCATCCAAGTTAAGGAACAAAGGAGGAATAAGTTTGGGAGCAGAAAGAGTCGATGTGTTCAGTTTAAATTTTTTTTTTAACGTTTATTTTATTTTTGAGACAGAGAGAGACAGAGCATGAACGGGGAAGGGGCAGAGAGAGAGGGAGACACAGAATCAGAAGCAGGCTCCAGGCTCTGAGCCATCAGCCCAGAGCCCGACGCGGGGCTCGAACTCACGGACCATGAGATCGTGACCTGAGCTGAAGTCGGACGCTTAACCGACTGAGCCACCCAGGCGCCCCTCGATGTGTTCAGTTTAAGTATATCAAGTTTTAGGTGCCTGCAGAACTCATCAAGTAGAGACGTCTGGTTGGAAATACAGTCTGAGGTCCAGAAACCAGGTTAAATCAGGAAGTACAAATTTTAAATTTACCAGCAGATCCATAAAATAACCTGGCTCACCGTTACATGGGAAATGATGCCATTACCCAAGAGGAAATGTACAAGTGGAGAAAAGGGCCAGTGGAAACTGATTAAATGAGAGAGATAAAGAGAAACCATTGAAAGAGACGATGAAGTAGTCATCATACAGGAAGAAGAAAAATGCAAAGACCATAAAACTGGAAGTCAAGTGAGGAGAAATTTCCAGAAGGAGAAAGCAGTCTCCCCACCATATCTGTGAGAGTATCAGGTTCATGGAACCTTAAGTAAAGCAGGTATTTGCGGTGACCCTGCAGTCTAGGCATCTGTCTGTAAGCCAAGAACGCCTGCACAGCCCCTGTAAATATCCTGACATCCTTATTCTACCTATATTATTACTCTTCATCAGCAAGGTGCCAAGCAAAGTAATAATTCAGAATTATTAAATAATAATTATTAGCATATTGGCCCTAAACTCATTAACAGATACCTTCACTAATTTAAAACAATCTGGTAAAGAGAAGCCTGAATTATGCAACATTTAAAAACTCAATTCTGGGAATTAGTAGAGTGACAAACATCGGTGATTAATGAAGGACTGTCAAGTAAGCCTCAGCAACGCTGCTCTTGTGTACAAGAAAACAGGCAATCTCTTTGCTTTTATAAATAGACACTACTAAAAGACGTAAAGAATTGTTACTATAGGTTAACTAGCGTCTCTGTAATCTTGTTTACAATTTTTCTGTAGCTAAGGGAATCCTTTTCCAAGAATATTTCAAAGGCTTTAGCCTCATTTGAAAAACCATAATTTTTTGGTGAGGTTTTATGTCTTGTGAAATTTTCTAGTTCATTGTGTCTATGTCACTTTTTTTCCTCCTCCTTCCCTTGTTTTCCCCTCTCAACTCCTCCCCAATTTCTTCTTGCTACCCTCTCAGATTTTGACAGACCATCTCTTCAGTCCTGATGGTAACACTTCCCATTAAATAACTACACACTCAAGCGTTGCCTCTCACATGTCTGGGTGATTGGCAGATCCTTGTTTAGAGAATTGGAAACAGCTGAAAGTGACATTCTAGGATTCAAAAACAACTTGGCTGGGAAATAAATCTTTGGCCGCAGAAAAATGACTCTCTCTTTGCCAGGCAATAGCCTTATAATTTATCATTTATTGGAAAAGAAGAATGCATTTTGAGCACCGCATCAGACTAAAACTGATTACAGATATTAAGCAATGTGTCTGCGAGCCATTACTCATTGTGTATGTGCAAGCTGAGTGCTTCTGGAAGGCGGGTGCTGATGAGTCACTGAGCATGCTATATTGCATTGTCGTTACTGTTAGTATCATAAACAATGGGATATGATGGGGTTAGAGCAGATTAAAGAGAATGAAGTGTTTTGTGCAGTCTCTTCTAGAAAGAAGAAACAAGGCATTATTTCACTGTGACGTAAACTATTGATTTGGTTTTTTTGTTTGTTTATAGTTCCTAATGGTTATGATCGTTCCAGAGAAGTATTCATGGCTTATTCATTTCATAAGCCACCATAAGTGATAGCTTAAGCTGTTCAAACTTTGTGCTGTTGTTTCTGAAATAAAAAGAAGGCCTTTTTTTCCCTCAGTGTTAGAAAAAGAGAAGAGATTCAAGAGAGCTGAACCAAGTATTATGTTCCCAGGACCCCAAAGACCTTAGATACTGGATAAAAATTATAATAAGAACCAAAAAGGACAGAGCCAACTCTCAGCAGTGAACTCACAGAGCACATACCCATATCCCCATTTGACATTTGTCACTTTTTTATTTATGTTGTATTTACTTCAGATGATGTTTTCGTTACCGTACAGGATTCTAAATATCCTAAAACAGAGATTGGTTCTTATAAATTATTACTATCTCCTTAGTACCTAGCTCAGTAGTTTGTTCTTTGCTGAATAAAAGCATTAATACATTGATAGATGAATGACCTGAGCCACTATATTTATTACAGTTTATCTCCATTTCCTCACTTCTATAAAAACACAAAATCTAGATTAAGCAATGATGTCTAGCAGTAAACTAGAATGGTTTTTAGAATGAGTTATGTGTAATCATTTATATTTGTTTCCGCCAGTCTTTAATTTTTATTTAAAGAAACACCAGTACTTAATAATATGTTTATGTCACTTGGAAAGTTTTGCTTTTGATAAAAAATGTATACCTTCTGGAGAAAACATTTAATGTCATGCCTTTCAGGTTGCTGCAACTTGTTGTCAGAATATGAGACAGTAATTGGAACTACACAATTTCCTCTGGGCAGCTAATTAAATGTGGATATTTCCTAAAGAGAATATGAGTGTGAGTCTAAATCCTGAAAATGAAAATAGATAGAGGATCAGAAAAGTCATACTAGCACATTCTGGCAAACAAACACTTCTGCAAACAGCTGGGCTAGCCCTCTAAGAAGATTGCAGGATACACGGACACCATCTTGAACATCCTCCAGCCTCTTCTTTCCAGATACTCTCCCACAGACAATGCTTATATCATAAAAAAGAATGCAGAAAATAAGCGAGCTAAGTGCTCATATCTAGAAGTTATATGCAAAAAAAGAATAAAACCAAAGAAAATAGATTAAAATTGATTTTAAAAATAAGAGCAGAAATTGACAAAGAAAAAACAAAGAGGAAAGACCAACAAAGTGAAAACATTTCTCTGGAAAGATTAAAACAACAGACACTTTCTGGTAAGACTGATCAAGAAAAAATCAATATAGCACAAATAAAAATTGTAACTCTTAAGAATGGAAAGGGGGCAGGGAGTCTGGGTGGCTCAGTTGGTTAAGTGTTAAACTCTTGATGTCATCTCAGATCTTGATCTCAGGGTTACGAGTTCAAGTCCCATGTTTGGCTGGACTTGGAGCCTACTAATGGAAGTGGGGGGGGGCACATACTATACTGACATAAGTCAAAGGAATGACTCTTTAGTGCTGGAATTTCAAGAGTTAGTGACAGAGTATATGGACCATATGGAAGGATTTCTTTCTGGCTGAATGTTCTTGCCCCATATCCTACTTCTTAGCAAATGAATGATTGCCCATTCATAAGCCAAATGTCATTCCGCTAAAATGACTAAAGAGGAGTATGTAGGACTAACTCTCCCAATAAAAAATTTTATAAAATACAAGCTGGATCTTAATAAAGAATTAGGAAACAGGAAACAACCATTAAAAAGGCTTTATTCCTAAACTCTTTAAAAATACTAGCTATTGCTCAAGACCCTTCTCAAAAGTCACCTGCTTCATCCTGTTTTCTTTGATTCTCTTCTAGTAGATATGATCCTTTCCTCCTGTGAACACCCACAGCATTTTTTGTCTGTTACATGAGTCACGAACAATTTTACCGTAATGCTTAATGTTTCTTGATAGAAACATTACTCATCTAAGTAATTCTAGTAGTAGTGAACACATTCAGTAATTGATAGTGGTCGAAGCTTCACTTCAATGAATTCAATGGAACTGGATCACTGGAATCACTTAGCACTAGTTCTTTTACAGAAATTCCAGGCTCTGGAAAGTGATAAAAATCTTAGAGCAAGAAAAGTCCCTAGAGCATACTTGACTCCACCAACTGAATAATGCAGAGGGTCACATCAACACTGTTTCTCATATCAGGCCCTTGTTTGGGCACTTCCAATTAGGGGTACATGCTACTTCATACAGCCTATATAAAGGTAGGTCAGTATATCCCATCTGTAGGATGTCTCTACTTGTGTGGAGACTTCATTATTTGTACTCCGGTCATAATTCTGCTTGCTGAAATCATACTACCATGAGTAATAAATCCAAAACTTTCAGCACAATAGACTTCCAAAGTCATTCATTCCATAATTCAAGGAACATTTGTTAAATGGTTACCTTGTCCAGGGACAGTGCTAGATACTGGAAATGCAAAGTTAATATTGTAGGTCCGTGAGTGTAAAGTCCAGGGGTATGGATAGACGAGTAACTTACATTGTAAATACGATATGACATGATAAGCAGTTAGGATTTGTTCCAGAAGCCCATGGCAGGACATTTAAGCCAGGCTTGGGTGTGGAAGGTTTTAGAGAGGAAGTGAGCTTTGAGTGGAATTCTGAAGGGAAGGTAGCAGACAGTCAAACAAAGAAGTTGGAGGGGGATAGTTGGAGGAGAAAATGCAACACGTACTGAGGCCTTGGAGAGCTTAGTTTTGAAGCAGCCATCATGGTCCCATAAGTACTCTGCTTGCAAGCTCTCCTGCTTTTTCAACTGAGTGGTTTAAAAAAACAGAAAAGCATTTTTTTCATAGTTCTAGGCTAGAAATCTGAAATTGAGGCAGCAGCAGGGCCACGCTCTCCCCAGAGGCTCTTAGAGGTGCCTCTTTCCTTGCCTCTCCCAACTTCCAGGGACTGTCTGCATTTCCTGGCTTGTGGCTGCGTCCCTCCAAGGGCCACCTCCACCTTCCCATGGCTTTCTCCTCTTCTCTGTGTCTCTTCCCTGTGTGCCTCTTATAAGGACACTTGTTATTGGATTTAGAACACACTTGGATAATCTAAGATGATCTGCTTACTCTTTCCAAATGAAGTCACCTTTACAGGTTCAGGAGATTGGTACATGGACACATCTCTTCCGGGGACCATCATTCAACCCACTACACTTGTAAACTATAGGTCTGATTTCCAAGTAGCATTCATTGTCTAGAAGGCTGACAGTGCAGAAGCACTCAATAATGCTGAACCTCTTTAATGATTTAATAATGCTCATGACTTAAACAGCATTTGTCTAACTTTCATCTTCCTAGTAGGAAAATAAATTTTTAAAGAGCGTTACTTTTTGTTACAAACTTAACAATACAAGTAGGTTCAGAGTTCCTGAGGAAAGTGATAATAAGGTTTGGGGGACATAGGTTATATTTATATTTTAAAACAATTTCTTAGAGTTCTGATATTCAAGATAATTACTTCTAATAGCAGTGACACAGAGCTGCCTTTTGATACCAGATTTCCTTTTGAAAAGTCAGTATATTGTGTTCTTTCAGATATCATTCTATTTTGATGAAATAATACAATTCTGAATGCTGTCAACAGGAATGAAGCATTTTCTCCATTTTTTAAAATAAGGAAATCAGTGCCTTGGACATGATGTTTTACTTCCCATGAGGGAACAATATCTCTTGCTAGGTAGAAATGTTTTGTTTTGTTTTGTTTTGTTTTCAGCAAAGAAACTACACTACAAATTTTTAGAAACCAGGTCAGAATTTTGTTTCACTTTCAATGCTAAAAGGCTGTGTAGGAAAAAAAAATAGTGTCATGGGTAATCTATTGATCAATGAATATGATAGTCTGAGTGCGGATTCTACGTAATGTGACCTCTAGCTTTTATTTTTTTATTTTTTTTCAATATATGAAGTTTATTGTCAAATTGGTTTCCATACAACACCCAGTGCTCATCCCAAAAGGTGCCCTCCTCAATACCCATCACCCACCCTCCGCTCCCTCCCACCCCCCATCAACCCTCAGTTTGTTCTCAGTTTCTAGCTTTTAAAAAGATATACACATTTCATTGTTTAGAAGTAAAAGATGAGTTTGGGGGAAATTTTTAAAATGATCAAAAGCTGCACAATTTAGTGTAACAGATGAGATCTGATTAGAGTGATTAATAAATGTCCTATAACATATATGTAGAGTTTTAGCCAACCAATTTTTATTAATAGATTTTTATTGAAACTGTTTGATAACCTTAGTATATGTGAGTGTAGGGATGGCCTTAGTGGTACATTTTCAAGAGTTATGGCCCTACTCTGTGGCTATATCCTGTCTTCTTAAAGGAGTACTGCAGATTGTTGGCAATCAGATTAATGCTGGTTGAATCAAACACTTGAACACTGATATTATCCTGCATCACATGAGAAAAGTAATAAAAACTCTATTTGCCTTTTTTTCCATTTCCTTACTGCAGGGAATCAATAGCCCTCAGGCTCTTTCCTCCTTCAGTGTCTAGTTCATATGTAGGTGAAGAGTCAGATTCAAAAATATCACATCAAACTGGCTTGGCTTCCTGTCTGCTTCAAAATCTTGAAGTCATAGATTCGGAACTATGAATTCCTATAGCTGCAGATCTCATTGGCCTCTTCTCACTGTCCATACGCAGGACCCACTCCATCCTCTCTTCTGCATGTTTCCTTTCTTGTAGGTCATCATGTTTTTGCGTGTCCCTGTCATTGTGGTCACAGCAGAGCAGACCAGACCAGAGATAGGTGGCTGTCATCTGTGAGCTGGCAGGGGTGCTCGGGGTGCCTAGCGCAAGACCTCTGGCCAATAAGGGCGCACCATATGCACAAGTGAGTAGGGAAAGGGTCAACAGTAGGCAGGGAGAGATAAGGGACCTTCAGGGAGGCAGGCTACAGCTGCAAGTGGGGGGCTGCGGAAGCAGCAATGGCAGCGCAGTTTGGGGAAGAAGTGGAGAAGATACACATGTTCCGGACCTATCCAGTCTAGGTGCCATGCGTGAAGTCTCACAAACTTTCTGATAAGGCCCCAATAAAAAGTCAGGGACAAAAATCTTCAGCGGCTCCCCAGTTGGGACCCCTATCACTCTTGAGAGCTTTATACTTTCCCTTAATAAACTCTATCGGGGGGTGCCTGGGTGGCGCAGTCGGTTAAGCGTCCAACTTCAGCCAGGTCACGATCTAGCAGTCTGTGAGTTCGAGCCCCGCGTCAGGCTCTGGGCTGATGGCTCGGAGCCTGGAGCCTGTTTCCGATTCTGTGTCTCCCTCTCTCTCTGCCCCTCCCCCGTTCATGCTCTGTCTCTCTCTGTCCCAAAAATAAATTAAAAACGTTGAAAAAAAAAATAAACTCTATCGTTTTGCTCACTCTGTTGTCTGCCAACTTCATTCTTGGACTCTGTGAGACAAGGACCAGCGTCTCCCTCACCCTCCTGCAGCCCCAGGACTAGCGGCCTTGGGCAGGTTCTCTTTGCGAGGGTTTGAGTGAGGGCTTATAGCCAGTAGAATACAGAGTGATCCAGACGTAGAGCGGTAGAGCATGAAGGCAGCGAGCAGAAGCCATGAATGAGCAGCGACCTAAGTACAGAGCATGCAAAGCAGAGAAAAGGAGAGCAAAAGAAGTTGATACCAAAGTAGCAAAAAGAAGCAGTTGAAGGGAAAAGTAGATGCCCGAACTGAAACATAAACTTGGTTGAGAAATAAAATTTCTATTCTGGCCCTCAAGCCAGACTATCAAGAGCTGGGGTCAAGTCAAACTATCAGAGCTGGGGTCATATGCTACATGTGATAAGTGTGTCCCAATCCTCTGTGACCCTTAGCTGTATGCTTTTGAGACAGCATCCAGGTTTTTATACTTCCCTATGTATCTCATTAACTAATGTACCCTGAGCCTATTTCTGTTCTCTGCCTCAGAAAGAGCCCACACAGGATATCCTCAAGATGGGAACCCCGCCCCCCCCAAAAAAAAGTTAGAATAGGCAAAAGAAGTTTGAATTCATAATTTTGGCACCAAAATGTAATCATTGAACAATAAGTTCCGGATGGCAGGCAATGTGCTTTGATGCTTCTTCACATGTGGGCAAAGGACATACTCTGGAGAAGGCAGTTCTGAGAGCCAGAAAGCCTCTCTTGATCCTGGGTTTGAGTCCCAAGTGACTACTCTCGAGGCTGGACTGCTCAGAAGGTACTGAGGTTGCTTGCCCAGGGACGTTTCAGGGAAACAGGATTTCCCCACGAGAAGTAAAAGCAACAGGAGGCTGCCCCAGCAACCTCACGCTGAGTCCTGATGGAGACCTTTCCATCTTGTGTTGTAAAATTTCATCACTTTGCCCCTGCTGAGTAGTCAAGAGCAATTTATGCATGATTGTCAGTCTGATGGCTCATGATCAGCATTTCTTATTATCTCAGATGTGATGGAGAAGAGGAAATAGTGGTGTTGGTTTCCCAATATGCCAAGCTTTCCTCTCTTCTGTGTCTGGTATCTGATATTTCTATCACGGGAATAATACAGGTTCACATTGTATACTCTACTTTGTATCTGTGTCATCTTTGAATAAGGCTCATTTCTTCACAAATGAGCCAAAACAAACAAAACAAACTTGACCAAAACAAACAAACAAAAACAAACAAAAACAACACAAAAAACCTTGTTTTACCGCCCTTCATAATAGACGAGTTCCCCTTAACAGGTGAAGTGTATCTATTTGCATCATTAACTAAATTTGTAACAAAATTCTTTCTTCTGGGGCAATAAATGGCTTATCTATCCCTAGTGGGGCAGAATATCTTCTTCATTAGGAATGATTCCATTTTTTGCATGCCTCATTTAGGCTTGGGGTACAACTAAGCTGTTTTCAGAGCTAGGAGGCAGGCTCAAGTTCTTTGTTCCTTGTAATAATGACTATGGAGATTATACATAGTAATAATGTATGTAATAATTATACATAGTATACATAGTAATTATATGTATACATAGATTATACATAGTAATAATGTAGGTGGAGAGTGCAGATAAAATGTAAGTGTTCGGAATAAAACATGCAAAATGCCCAAGAAACCAAATGACAGGTATTGTTAGCTCCTTCAGAACTCTACATTCACGCAAGTATTTCTCACTATGAAATTTCTAAATTGAATTTGGGGGTGACAATGCAGCTTTGTTCATTCCATCCATGCCTTGAAAATGTTGACAGAGATGCACTGAATTTGACAAAAATGAAATAATAGCAATTTAGCCTAACACTCGAAGACAAAGACAAGGTGAAAAATAAGATTCATTTTTTTTTTTTGGTCCCGCTTCCTTTCTGTTTTTCTCTCATTAATGTGAAAAATTCATATGCTTTACACTTTGAAAGAAATAATTACAGTAATCAGAATCTGACTTTTTATGAACTATAAATTTTGAGAAGCCATTTATTCCTACTGGCACCAATGTAATTTTAACTAATAAGTATCTTTAATCTACCAATTAGATAGCATATATCTAATGACACAGAGCAACACTATCTTGTGTTTGGTCAATGTTAAATGTGTGGGAGTCTGATCATGTAGATTCTACCCCTGATCTGAATGAGCTATGCATACAAAGCCCTAGGAAAAGATGAATTATATAAGTATACTCTTTGAAATTAAAAAAAAAAAGCAGACCTAAAACTGGGATGTTTTATTTGGGGGGATACTTTGTTCTTTCTGAGCATAACAGTTTGGGGGAGTGGTGGTTCTGTTTAGGATACAGAAGAATATTAGCTTGCCCAACCAAAAAGATATTCCAAAGAGTGAGGACACAGAGTGGGGAGTGGGGTCCCCATCATCCTCTAGTTCTGTGGGGTTGAGAGGTTGTCAACCTTTTGGACATAAAAGTAGGTTGACTATTTTCCATAGTATTCCATATCAGTTATTTGAACTGACATACACTTTCAGTCCCATTTTAAATGTCCTATCCTTCCATTAAAACTTTTTTTATCTTGATGAGAACTGAGCAATATATAGAATTGTTGTATTATATTGTACACCTGAAACTAATATAACACTGTGTATTAATTATACTTCAATTAAAAAATGTAACAGCTAAAAAAAGCTTAGAGCATGCATACATGATTGAAAAGCAATATTACACTGATAAATGTTTTTTCTGTGTCTTTTAACTCTGATTATTCCTGAATAAAAAAGGACACCTCTCTGGGGTGGTTCAGGGTGTGAATGAGGGAGGAAAAAGGAGATTCTTTACACCAAAGAAGAAAGGAGTTTCCTGAGGCAAACTCCACAGAGCTTAAGGCACCTGATCAAGGTGGTTTAAGATCTTCTTTCAACTGCCAGGAAGGCAGTCTCAGACTTATTTCCCACAAAATGAACATCTTAGGTGATCTCTAAAATCCCTTCTAGCTCTAAATTTCTGAAATCTTGGCCTTAGCCTCATTTAGCCCTTTTGTGTGGGTTTGAATGATCTACCTGATTTCTCTCCAGATACCTTTTCTCTCCCTCTGACATAGGAGTAAGATCAGTGCACGTTAACTGTCAGAAAAAAAGGCCACATTTTTCAAATGGCAAAGGAGATTGCTGGGCATCTTGCACCCTTGGTGTGCTGGGCATTGTCTACCTGACCTTCAGGGATTGCTGGTTTCTGTAGAAATTCTGCCTCTGGCCAGTTTCCACTGAGTATTTTGTAACTCTGTGGTGGGAGAATGAAGTTGTAGGAAATTGAGTTCAGTGTACGTGATTCTTATCCATAGCAATATAAATACATTTTATCTGGTAAGTGGACAAAGGAATGTTGACCTATGGAGAAGGCTACCCCAAACATTATCTCCTTACAGGATATTAACCTGCTCTGCATCTGTGAGCAAATTCATTTCCTCATTCCCCATTGCCCAATCTTCAAATTCTCTAGAAACATCTTATTGATTCTCCTTTAAATAAAGAGATAAATAAAATCATCGACTCATGTTAAATTTCTGTAAGAGTTATGATTTTATCATTTTGAAAATTATACTTGAACATCAATTTAGCTCATGAAAGGAGGCTGTGTGTGTGTGTGTGTGTGTGTGTGTGTGTGCGTGTGTGCGCACGCGCAGCTGCGAATGAGAGAGAGAGGAAATTCAAAAACTTCCTTGCTCATTTGTTAATATTTATAACCATAAGTAATCAGCTGCCCCCACTGGGTTTTAGCTGCATCCACAGTAAATCAGTATATTGTGTCTAATTTAGAAAGTTCATCATGGCCTAGATGAATTGCTTTGCAGCTTTACAGGGTTCAGGAGAGATCACACAAGCTGGCATTTCGTGTAATTATAGAATAATGATTACCATTTGTAAAAAATTTCTGAGCATAAAGAAGCTAGAACAAAACCTGTCTTCAAACTAGCAGGAGGTTGTAACGTGGCTAATTGGTTCAATTGTCATTTCCTCCCACTCAAGGTGTTCAGTCCTTGACTCTTTTCCTCCTCTGGGCGAGGGGTTGGCTTAGCCAGAGTGCTCTCTGTGCGGGAAGAATGGGTGAGAGCTACTGATATGAAATCATTTGTGTTATCTGAGCTTGAGAAATCTGAAAGTGGAAATTTCGCTGTTCATCGGAAAGTGCTGTAGTAAACAATGTAATTCCAATTCAACACTAGTCTTTCACCAACTGCAAGCGGCTTTAACTCTGTTTTCGCTGCAGGCTTTCAGATAAATGGGTATGAGCTAATTACCGCTTATATTTTGGAATCAAAGACATTGCTGCTTCAGCTAATCTAACGGCAATCTGGAGAGAGAGTTTATACTCTACCCCAACTGAAGACAGGCCTAGCTGAATCCTTCTTAATTCAATCCTGTCTACATTTCTCCTTAAAATGTATTAATTTTCTGTGTCTCCTGTACAATCATTACTGATATCTTCCTGAATTACCTGGGAATAGGCTTGAATTATAAATTAACCTCCCAAACCACTATGCACTTTCTACTGATGGATTTTTGATTCACATATTAGATACTGAAAAGTCAACTCCTACTGAAATGAAAACTTCATAAAATGATTTTCCATTGTGGAAAGGGTGATAAAGAGAGTCTATTTTTCTTTGCTGTGATTACAATAGGATACATAAGTTGTATATTGCAAAATCCTAAGTAAATGGAATTTGTGGAATCAATTTTTTTATTAAGTAGAGATTTTCTTTTATATCTTGTTTTGAAATCTTAGAACATGATATTTATTGTATTTATCCATTTTCTACCTGAATAAAATAGAAAGCAGATCTTATTCTTCTTTGATTACTGAGACCTTGCAGTACTTTTGGTTATTTATTATCCTAAACATCAGTGATCACTGTTCAGTGATCACTGGGGCGGCAGAAGGACAGGAATCTGAGCAGAATCCAGGGCCATCATAAAAAGTGAAGGTTCTGTAGAGTTGTACAGTGCACAACTTGTACAACTGTATTGTTCAGTCCTGGATATTGCTGAGCCTACCAGTGAGGACTGAACTTCAAGCAGAATCAAATTGTGATCCTACTTGGGATGGTCAGATCTCAGAGAGTCCTGGATTGACCACTTCGGTGGAATCTGCGTCCCTCACCCAGCCCTGTGCAGGACGTTTTTAGCTCCTAAACTGATGAGAAGGGGATGTCAGCATCCCTAAGGCAAAATTCATTCCTACCCTGATACACTGAATACTAATTTGTTATTGATACAGTTGAAGAGCAATTTGCCTGGACAGCATTGCTACTTTCCTCTCTCACAACTGTCAAGGACGCCAGAAAGGCATAAAGACACCCCCATCTCACTCCCAACCCGGGGAGGTCCAGCATACAGTCTAGCAGGGCCTGACCAAATCATCGGCCCCTTGAGGTGGTGTCGCTGGTTACATGGACTGATACGGGAAATGTAGGGGCTAGGGAAGCAGCATCTCCAACCATGAGCTCATGGCGGGTCCCCTGCTCTGTACAGCAGTCTTCCCGCAGCTAAATTCTCATTTGTATCCATTTAAGGAAAAGAATTTGTATTCTTTGCCTGTGTCTGTTGGCAACTTGCTGTCAGTCACTATCCCCCTGAGACAACCACCCACCAGCACATCCCTGGAATTCAAATCAACATCAACAATATCATCTACATCTCTGATAGGAGGTTTTGTTTTATTTGTTTCTTTGTTCTAAAAATAGAGAGTAGAAAATGAGGGAGGAGGCCTGGGAGGAAAGAGGTCTTGTTATTTGACTGTTACAATTAGATTCCTGTTAATTTCACCTCTTTTTTTCTTTTCTTTTTTCTTTTCTTCCCCTCTCCCTCTCTCTCTTCTTCCCTGCCTCCTTTCCTTCCCTCCTCCCTCCCAACCTTCCTTCCTCCCCATTCCTTCCCTCCTTCTTTCTTTCCTTCCTTCCTTCCTTCCTTCCTTTCCTTCCTTCCTTTCCTTCCTTCTCTCTGCAAGATTGACTTAAGCTGTTGTAGACCTTAAGTATGGGCCTGTCTTCAGTAATATATGCTATTAATTTGCTTCTTCAAGTAGTAAATTATACAACTGGAATGCTGTCTCATCAATTTCTTTTGTACAATGCCCAGCACATGGCTGGATATGTAAAAGAATGTTGGATATGTGTTTTGATTATGAGATGATTTAGAACAAGTCATTTAAGTTTTAAGTTTTGCTGTCTATGAAACAAATCATAAGTAATTGTGACTAAAATGTTTTAAGGATCTTCCCCATGTTACAGGGTTATTGGTAGTGTTAATTTATGCAGACTACTTGCACACAGGGCCTGGCAGATGCAGGTGACCAAAAGAGAACAGTTGTGGGTGTTAGTATTATTACTAATGTGAATTGGAAATGCAGATTAAGCTTTAAAAGATTATAGCTAGGTGTGATGTCTGGTACTGATCTGAGGATGAGGAGACCCTCAGAGGGGACGGTTTGCATGTCTCCTCCAGACCCAGACATGCCCTGGGGGAGAAAATGGCAGTTTATAGTTATAATAATAATTAAAATTAATGGTTTTAACTTGCTAGATATTTAATCAGTCCTTTATCTGCAGCTCACTAAACCTTAACAATAATACTGCAAAGTAGTTATTTTCCCCATTTTAAAAGACTTTTTATGAACAGTTTAAGATTTACAACAGAATTGAGAGGAACAGAGGTTTCCCATATACTGCCTGCCCCACACATGTCTTCCCCAGTTTTCCCCATTTCTTAGTGAGCAAGTGAAGGCTCAGTGGGTTGCCCACGTTCCATAGCTAATAGGAGATGGAAATGGTCAGTGGGGATCTAGACCTGTCTACTTGAGAGCCCTAGATTTTTCCTTTTCAACTCATTGAATGAAAAGAGGTCCATCCAAGAGTTCTTTACTCAGCACCTCAAAATAAAATATAAAATGACCATAAACGCTCCCTTCTGACTTACACATTGGTACTCTCCAACACTGACTCCTACTCTCCACTCTTGAACAATATTGTTTGAGCATACCAGTGGAAGGCTGGAATGTCAGCCATGCCTAACGCAGAGGAGGAGAGGCATCCTTCCATGCAAAGAGCAGAAAAGCTACAGTTGTAAGATGGCCCACCAGGTAAGACAATTCCCAGCCCTCTGTCCAGAAACGGCTTTCCTTCAGGAACAGGATTTCTCCCATCATTCCCTTTGGTTCAATTCTACTAGACCGAAACCTCCTATTTCAGTGCTCTTAAAACTGTATTTTCTTTGGTCAACTAATCTTCAACAAAGCAGGAAAGAACATCCAATGGGAAAAAAAGAAAGTCTCTTCAACAAATGGTGTTGAAAAAAACTGGACAGAAGCATGCAGAAGAATGAAACTGGACGACTTTCTGACACCAAACACAAAAATAAATTCAAAATGGATGAAAGATCTAAATGCGAGACAGGAAACTATCAAAATCCTGGAGGAGAACACAGGCAGCAACCTCTTTGACATAGGTCATAGCAACTTCTCACTAGAACATGTCTTCAGAGGCAAGCGAAACAAAAGCAAAAATGAACTATTAGGACCTCATGAAGATAAAAAGCTTGTGCACAGCCAAGGAAACAATCAACAAACCTAAAGGCAACCTTCAGAATGGAAAAGATATTTGCAAATAACATATCTGATAAAGGGTTAGTATCCAACATCTATGAAGAACTTATCAAACTCAACACCCAAAAAATAAATAATCCAGTTAAGAAATGGGCAGAAGACATTGAATAGACACTTTTCCAAAGAAGACATCCAGATGGCTAATAGACACATGAAAGATGCTCAACATCACTCATCATCAGGGAATACAAATCAAAACCACAATGAGATACCACCTCACACCTGTCAGAATGGCTAAAATTAACAACATAAGAAACAACAGACATTGGCAAGGATGCAGAGAAAGGGGAACCCTCTTATACTGTTGGTGCAAATGCAAACTGGTGCAGCCACTCTGGAAAACACTATGGAGGTTCCACAAAAAGTTAAAAATAGAGCTACCCTATGACCCAGGGATTGCACTACTAGGTATTTACTCAAAGGATACAAAAATACTGATTTGAAGGCATACAAGCATTCCAATGTTTATAGCAGCATTATCAACAATAGCCAAATTATGGAAAGAGCCCAAATGTCCACTGACTGATGAATGGATAAAGACGTGGTGTATATATGTACAATGGACTATTACTCAGCCATCAAAAAGAATGAAATCTTGGGGCGCCTAGATGGCTCAGTCAGTTAAGCGTCTGACTTCAGCACAGGTCATGATCTCGCGGTTTGTTGAGTTCGAGCTCTATGTCGGGCTCTGTGCTGACAGCTCAGAGCCTGGAGCCTGCTTCTGATTCTGTCTCCCTATCTCTCTGCTCCTCCCCTGTTCATGCTCTTGTCTCTCTCAAAAATAAATAAACAAAAATTTTTAAAAAGAATGAAATCTTGGGGCGCCTGGGTGGCGCAGTCGGTTAAGCGTCCGACTTCAGCCAGGTCACGATCTCGCGGTCCGTGAGTTCGAGCCCCGCGTCAGGCTCTGGGCTGATGGCTCGGAGCCTGGAGCCTGTTTCCGATTCTGTGTCTCCCTCTCTCTCTGCCCCTCCCCCGTTCATGCTCTGTCTCTCTCTGTCCCAAAAATAAAAAAAAAAAAAAAAAAAAAAAGTTGAAAAAAAAAGAATGAAATCTTGCCATTTGCAACAACATGGATGGAGCTAGATTATATTATGCTAAGCAAAATAAGTCAGAGAAAGACTACTTTATGATTTCACTTTATGATTTCAGTTTAAGAAACAAAACACTGAGGGTTGATGGGGGGGGTGGGAGGGAGGGGAGGGTGGGGGGGGGGTATGGAGGAGGGCCCTTTGTGGGATGAGCACTGGGTGTTGTATGGAAACCAATTTGACAAAAAATTTCATATATTGAAAAAAAAATGAAAGCAAAAAAAAAAAAAACAAAACAGATAAACATAGGGGAAAGGAAAAAAAGAGAGAGAGACTCTTAACTATAGAGAATAAACTGAGGGTCGCTAGAGAGGAGGTGGGAGGGGGTGGGCTTAATAGGTGATGGGGATTAAGAAATGCACTTGTTAGGAGCACCAGGTGTTGTATGTAAGTGATGAATCACTAAATTCTACTCCTGAAACTAATATTATGCTATATATTAACTAAAATTTAAAAAGGAACTTGAAACATAAATAATAAAATATAAATTAAAAAAAAAAAACCTTGTATGGTCTTTTATTACTTGCTCATTAAAATTAAAAAAAATAAAAGAAGTGGTCGTAGATCCACATACATAAATTGAATTATTTACAGATAGAAAAACAGTGTTTCTTGTATGCTGGACTTGTCTTCCTAAGTAGATGATAAGGTCATTAAGAGCAGGGACTATGTCTTACTCACCTTTATGACTCATCCCCTTCCCCCCAACACACACACACACACACACACACACACTCTAACATAGTGCTTAGTACATGGTGGGTGGGTACTCAGAGTATTCTATTAGATAATTAGATCACTAGTGTATTTTACCAGGAAAACTACATACATAAGAAGAAGGATGTTTTTTTTGTTTTGTTTTGTTTTGTTTCATTTTGGTCTCTAAGTCCTCAAGCTGTTTTGTTACCTTCCTCTAGGGAATATATATGTTTCAGTCAGGACACACAGAAAGCTAATGTGGAGTGTTTTATGATCTCCCAAATGTCCTGGTATCTTTGTTCCACAGGAACCCTCGGAGTACTCGTATCTCACTAGTTATCTGCTGTTGAAATAACACTGGCTTTTCACTGATGACAGATTGGTAATATTTTATAACTTCAGCCTTGTTTTTTTAAACATTGATTTTGGGTATGTAATCCATGTACTTAAATCAAGATTTTAAGTGCACAAAGAGGTAAACGGAAAAAAATCTCCCTTCCACCCTGTTCCTCAAATTTCCAGTTGCCTTCCTCAATTGCAATCATTGTTACCTACTCTATCACTCCACGGGATGCATATATATGAACAGATACACAGTCCCTCTGTCTCTCTCCCTTGCTCTCTGCTCTCCGACACAGGTATTAGGGAACAGCAATTCATTGCTTCTTTTATTAAGAAGAATTTCTATTCTTCATCTTAGTGAAAGGTTTTTGAAGAGGTGGGGGACCACATATGGTTGAAGTTTATTTAATACTATTCAAATGACCATTTAATCTGTTAATCTAATGAATTAAGCTAATGGATTTTCACATGTAACATGAACGGTGTATTCCTGGGATGAACCGAAATTGATGATGATATTTTTTTCATATGTTGCTGAGTTTTTATTTTATTTTTTATTTATTTATTTTATTTTATTTTTGGGACAGAGAGAGACAGAGCATGAACTGGGGAGGGGCAGAGAGAGAGGGAGACACAGAATCGGAAACAGGCTCCAGGCTCCGAGCCATCAGCCCAGAGCCTGACGCGGGGCTCGAACTCACGGACCGCGAGATCGTGACCTGGCTGAAGTCGGACGCTTAACCGACTGCGCCACCCAGGCGCCCCATGTTGCTGAGTTTTTAAAAGATTTTTTGTATCTGTGTTCATGAATAAATAGTTTTCCTGTCTTTAATTGTCTTTATGGGGGCTTTCATATCATGGTTATATTTATGACAAAATATTTGCTAAGGACTTTTTCTTTTTTTTTTTTTTTGTTCTTTTTTTCTTTCTTGATTATCAGAAATAATTTATATGATATTGGAATAAATTATTGCTTGAAAGTTTGGTATAATCCTTTTTTTAAGTTTATTTATTTGTTTTGATATATATAGAGAGAGCAGAAATAGGGAGGGGCAGAGAGAGAAGGGGGAGAGGGGGAGAGAGAGAAAGAGAGAGAGGGAGAAAGAAAATGAATCACGAGCGGGCTCCATGCTGTCAGTGCAGAGCCTAATATAGGGCTCAAACTCATGAACCGTGGAATCAGGACCTGAGCCGAGATCATGACTTGGGCTGAAATCGAGAGTCAGATGCTGAACCAACTGAGCCACCCAGGCACCCCTGAAAGTTTGGTATAATTCTTATAAAACTGTCCACGCCTAGAGCTTTCTTTATAAAATATTGTTAACTGACTTAATTTGTAGTTATTCTATAGCTGTTCAGAATTTTAATATTTCATGAGCGAGTTTGAGTAAGCCATATTTTTCTAGAAATTTTTTTATCTACGTTTTCAAATGTTAACATTAGTCTTCATAGTTTTTCTTAATGTATTTATTTAATATATTTTTATCTCTGCTGCATTTTTAGCTATGTCCCCTTTTTCATTCTTAATACTTTTTAATTATGTGCACAGTCTTTTGACTAATTTTTCCAGAGATTTGTCAATTTTATTAATTGTTCCATAGGATCACCTTTTGGTTTTGTCTTCTCTATAGTTTTTTTTTTTTTCAATTTCATTAGTTTTTCTTTTATTCTCATCATCTCACTCCTTCTGGCATTTTTTGTATTTCTTTTTCTTTTTAAAAATAACTTGGACATTTCCAGCCATTTCTTTTTTTAATTTTTTGTTAATGTTTATTTATTATTGAGAAACAGAGAGAGACAGAGCTTGAGAATGGGAGGGGCAGAGAGAGTGAGGGGTGGGGGGGACACAGAATTCGAAGCAGGCTCCATCCAGGCTCTGAGCTGAGCTCAGGCCCACAAACTGCAAGATCATGACCTGAGCCGAAGTCGGACGCTCAAACAACTGAGCCACCCAGGTGCCCCAGCCATTTCTTTTTTTTTTTTTTAATATTAGCATTCAAGACTATAATTTTCCCTCAGAGTTTTGTTTTACTTGCATTTCACAAGCTTTGAAGAGCAGAATTTTCATTTAAGTTAAATTCTCATTATTTTAATATTTCGGTAATGACTTATTCTGTTACATCTGAGTTATACAGAAATACATTTTAAAATTCAAAATGTATTTTCATAATTGTTTATATAATTGATTTACTTTTGTGATTGAGTTACAATTTTACAATCTTAAAAATTTTGAGATTTCCTTTAAGGTCCAGTATGTGCTATATTTTTGTAATTATTGCAGATGTGCCTGAAAGCAATGCGAGTTCTCTTACTTCGATGTGCAGAATTCTAAACATATTTATGAAATTGAGGTTTCTGAGTAGAGGTTGCTACTAACCTGGAATTAGTTTGATTTAATGCTCTTGACTTGTGCATTCCCTGATGATGCAGATAATGTAAATCTGAACCTCAGGCCCACTTGAAGGCAAGGCTATGGTTAAAAAAAAGATGATGATGATGATGATGATGATAGCGGCGATGATGGATTTTCTCCTTTCAACTTTCCACCTGGAGCCATATCCTGTCGCCCCCCTTATTGAAAGCAGGCCAGTCTTTTTCCTAAGACATCCACTAAAGACGTGTGTCTCATGACGTGGTCTGTGCGTCGCCTCTCCCCATGTCCAGGCTCAAGGCCAAGCGAACTGTCTGCATTATTCTGCAAACTGTAGAGGTGTTAGTTTTCTTTTCTAGATTTGTCAGTAGGTCAGTTGTTGTTTTGGTGTCCTGTTGGGGTGTTTTGGCTTCTGAATCTCTCTCTTGTTTTTTGTGCAAGGTTTGCAGTGCTAAGCTATATCCAGCTCTTTTGCAGTGGGAGGGCTTTTCCTAATGCTGAGACTTCATGGAAGTGTCTGGTATGGTACCCCACCATCACACCCAAGACTTCCCTTGCTGGGATTTACCCCTGGCTCCCAAATTGCCAAAGCTAATAGTCCCTTTTCTGCCCTTACTTCCCATCGCTTCTTTGCAACATTGAATGTGGTTGTTACTCCCTTTGTCTTGAAGTGCTTTCTTCTCTGGAGTTTTTGCTTACTATTCTAGAGACTCATCACCAGATTCTTTGCTGGCTCTTTCTCCTTTATTCAGCCTCTCATTCTTGAAGTAGTATAGGGTCTGGTCCTAGGCCACCTTCTTTTCTCCATCTATACTCTCTCCCTAACTTATCTCACCCATTCCATAGATTTGAATAGCCCTTCAATGCTCATGGAACCCAAATTCCAATTGTCATCCTTGACCTTTCCCCTGAGCCCCTGTCCTGTGTAGCTAGCTGCCTGCTTAACATACTACGTCTCTGTCTTACAGCATTTCAAACTCAACATGTCTTAAGCCATTTGGGATTCAGCCCACAAATGCATTTATTGCCTCATCTTCCCAAGGCTCTCCCAAGACCCAGGAGTCAACTGAATTCTTCCCTCAACCCTATTTTGACATCACTTCTCAAATGTATCTCAAATCTGCCCACTTCTGTCTCTCCCCACTGTTGCTACCCCAGCCTAATATCTATCACCTCTTTCTTGGACTACTAGTCTCTACAATTTCATGACTGGGTGCTTTACTTCATTTTCCTAAAACTTCTCAATATCTTCTCACTGAGTTAAAATACAATACAGATTTTATTCCACATACTCTAGTTTGCTGGCTAGACCCTTGCCCTCTTAGCTCCTAATACTCGTTCCAGCATTCAGCACTATGCATTTGTTGCCTTTGCCTCTGGAATGCTCTCTTTCTGGATTTTCATGTGGCTGCACCTTCTCACCTTCAGATGTGAGCTCACATGCCATCTTCTCAGAGAGACCCTCCTTGATTATCTTATTCAAACTAGCACTTCCCCTATTTCCTCCAAACCCCAGTTACATTCATTTGTGTGATGTTGCTTGTTTTCTTTTAGCACTTACCACACTGAAATAATCCATTTGATTATTTATTTATTTTATGGCTTTCCTCACCAGACTATAGCTTCAGGAGAGTAGGACTCTGCGTGAATCACTGTTGGCACACCGTACACACTAAATAAGTATCTGTTAAATGAGTTGTTACATTGAGTCCCTGAAAATAACCATGTGACATATAGGAAGGCTTCCCCTTTCAGACCCACTTCTTCTCCCAGATGGAGACATGTAGCTACATCATGGAAGCTCAGAAGGCTTGACCTTTATAGCCCATTATAATGATTCTCTTTCCTGCCTTCAATCGTCCAGCAATCACTTGATAGTCCAATAAGAAAAGTCAAATCTGGCCTAACAACCTAGTCTTCCTTTTTATTCAGTGGACATTTTTGGGGATTATTTTTGACAGTCTTCCCTTGTAATCGGGAATCTATCTTGTTTATTATTATACTTCCCATGCTTAGAACAGTGCCTGGCATGTGACAGGAAGTCAGTAACTGTTTGTTGAATAAATGGATGCATCTTAGTTCTTACAATTCCTCAGTGTAAGATCTCTCCTTAGGTGGTGGAGTTATTTCTGCCTCCTGAGTCGGCCCTGTCCATGGTTCTTCCGGGCCTATGCCCCTAGTCTATCACTACTGGACAGCCCTTCCCAAAACCCCTTCAAAATGGTACCTATCTTTAAAGGCCCATTCAAAACACCTCCTTCATGAAAATTTCCTCAATCAAAATCAGAATGAAATCTGCATCCTTTGAACATCCATTGCATTCATCATATATGTCCTTTATGTATCCTTTATATATTTTTTCATCTTTGTGTTTACGAGTTAAATGTCTACAGGATTAACTATTTCCTGTATCTTTGACTTTTAACTCTTCCAGAGAGGGTTGTGTGTCCTTTCTTTGTCAAAAACTCCCCCAAATCCTATATGTACATGTAGGATACATTTTATTTTATTTTTATTTTTAAAATTTTATTTTAAGTCTAGTATAGTTAACATATAGTGGTATATTAGTTTCAGGTGTATAATATAGTGATTCAATACTTCCATACATCACCCAGTGCTCATCACAACAAGTACCCTGCTTAATCCCCATTGCTTATTTAACCCCTCTCCTACACCTCCTGTCTGGTAACCATCAGGTGTTCCCTGTAGTTAAGAGTCTGTTTCTTGGGCGGCAGGGCGTGCCTGGGTGGCTCAGTCAGTTAAGCGTCCAACTCCTGGTTTTGGCTCAGGTCGTGGTCTCATGTTCGTGAGTTGGAGCCCCACATTAGGCTCTTTGCTGATGGTGTGGAGCCTGCCTGGAATTCTCTCTCTCTTTCTCTGCCCCTCCCCTGCTTGTGTTCTCTCTCTCTCTCTCAAAATAAGTAAATACACTTAAAAATTTTTTTAAAAGAGTCTGTTTCTTCGTTTGTCTGTTTCCTTTTTCTTTGCTCATTTTTTTCTTAAATTCCACATATGAGTGAAATCACATGGTATTTGTCTTTTTCTGACTGACTTATTTTGCTTAGCATTATAGTCTCTAGTTCCATCCATGTCATTGCAAATGGCAGAATTGCATTCTTTTTTATAGCTGAATAATATTCCTTTATATATATATGAAACCTCTTCATTACTCATTCATCTATTGATGGACACTTGGCCTACTTCCATAATTTGGCTACTGTAAATAATACTGCTATAAATATAGGGGTGCATGTATCCTTTTGAATTAGTGTTTTTGTATTTGGGGGATAAATACCCAGGAGTGCAATTACTGGATCATAGGGTAGTTCTATGAGAGTAAGTTTTAACTTTTTGAGGAACCTCCATATCGTTCTCCACAGTGGCTGCACCAGTTTGCATTCCTACAAACAGTGCAAGAGGGTTTCCGTCCTCTCCAACTTTTTAAATAAGTGAATGAATAAACAAAATAAAGGCACTCTAGTGAAGTGAATAATGGACTTTCAACAAACTAGTTCCCAATTTTAGATACGCTGCGAACTTTACGGAGGATGTTACTAGAATTAAGATATCATCTCTACCTGACAATTTCCATTTTTTATGACACAACTCATATGTCACATCCTCCATATCATTCATCCATCCTTCCAACTAGTCATATAATAATATTAGTTACCATTCATTTAAGAACTTTTGTACTCTTACAGAAGTATAGAAGTATAGTATAGAAGAAGTATAAAATTGATCCATTTTATAGATGAAGAAATTGGGTCTCAGAGGGGGTAAGCTCATATTCCAAAGGGGTAATAGAAACTACACAAATAATTTCAAAACTATGTGTGTATTGAATGGAGAAATGTATGGGCTACCCTAAGGACAGTGAAGCTAATGCACCCAACTCTGCCTATCATTCGGGAAGGTAGTGGGGTCAGAGATGATTCACAGATAAAAGCAACCTCAACTGAACTTTGATGAATGAATGAAGATTATTGAGACAGGTAAAGAAGCCAAGGAAGTAACACAAACAGATTAGCAGCCTGACATGAGAGAAAACAGTTCATTGTAGTGACGAGAGCTAAAGCTTACAGCAGCCATCACTGTAAATTCTTCTATCACAAACACCACACCATATTGTAAATGTGAGTTCAGGAGTCAGTGTCCATTACTAGAAACTGTTCTCTTCACTTGCATAGATGCACCTTTGTGCTGGGTACAAATTTAGTGCCTGACACTAAGCTTACCTTGCCTAACTTCGGGACACTTAGATGGCTACCGAGACCTCTGGCTGGCTGGCTGATTTCTGGCTTGGCCCTCTTTAGGGCATCTCCCTGTAAGTAAGCACAGGACTCTCTGTAGCAGCCACAGGGTGATTTGGACAGGAAGAAAGAAGTTATCAAACATGTAGAAAAACCGGGCCAGTTGTGAGTCCTTGCAAAAAGCACAGCCAGTTGCCATGTTGTGTAGGATGCCTCTGCCCTTGAAAAGCCTCATTTCCTCATCCAAGCCTCTGTGTCATGAAATAATAATAATAATAATAATAATAATAATAATACTTAGATTGAGAAATAACAAAATGTGATTAGGAAATCACTTTGAAATACCTGAATTGGAAGATGCTACGTAGAATAAAATATGCTTATTCTATGATAAGCAGAGAATCCAAAATACCCAGCTTCACTAATTAAAGTATCTTTCTATTTTCTAATTCCTTTCCTTTCTAACTGCAGGGGTGACTGCTGGCACAATCTGCCCTCCTCTGCCAACTTCTGAACAAAGTCAAGAAATCAACATTATAATCATGCATTGTTTCCATAGCAAAGGATCCCACAGCTCTGAGCAAAACAGCACTTTCTAGATCTTGCCAGAGTGCATGTGGCAAAGAAAGATTAATTAGCCTCTCACTAATTGACAGTATTTCCCTCCACATCTGCTTGGGCCTGATGTGAGTTTAAATGTCTCTATTTAGGTGCCTAAAGCTGACTGAACATGTATAAAATTTAAAACCCATTTCTAAACCTGAGAGATGCCTGGGACCTGAATGCCCTCTCTTTCAATAGTAGGGATGTCTGAAAAAGGCTTGGGGGAGGCGTTGGTGAATCCTGAGAGGCAACAGAGACTAGTGGGGTAAGACGTTGGGAACAGACAGAACTGGAGTAGGAGTTATGAGGTAAGACTCTGGCTGGCAAACCACACCACCTCTTTGCATTTTTCTTCTTGCTCAGGTGTTAGATAGGACCAGTGGTTTTCTACCTGTGTTTCTCAGGGTCCAGGAAGTTCCAGAGTCTCCTTAGGGATCTCCTAGACTCTAGAGCATAGCTGTTCAATTGAACTTCTATTCAATAGAACTTTCTGCTATGATGGAAATGTTGTACATCCCTGCTATCTAATTGGTAGTCACTCATCCCTAGGGGCTGTTGGGTGTTTGACATGTGGCTAGAGTGACTGAGAAACTGAATTTTAAATTTTATTTAATTAACTTAAACTTAAATAGCTCCATGTGGCGAGTGGCTGCCATATTGGGTCATGCAACTCTAAAGGGTCCGAGCTGGGGTCTAAGGAGACGGGGTCCAGAATTTGCCCTGCTCCTGCTTCAGTCAGAACATGTCTGTCTTCCTCTGTTTTTAGTAAGGTGCTTCCACAACGGTTTCCTGAAACAAAGGGTTTCATAGCTAAAGAGCATTTGAAAACCACTAGACTAAATAATTTCCAAGGCTCCTAAATTTTGAAAGCTCTTAATCCAATGGTCTTAATCTCCTTTGTCGGTGGCAAAGACCAAACACTCTCCTGGGTCTGGAGGAAAGATGAGGCAGGCTGCCCTATTGTCACACCCCATTTTGCCTGATATGGGGAAGGTGATAATGCAACTGATGTGGCCTCTAAACTGAAGAACATCTTAGATCTTTCGACAGGGCAAAGGTCCTTCACGATATTCTCATCTCCTCCATCCAGCTTGCTCCCCAGGGGCTGCTCATGGCTCTTTGTGGCTTTTGCTGGACCTACAGACTCAGACCACAGAGAGAAAAAGGATCTAGAGGCCAGAGAAGTTCTGCACGAAGTTAACTTTCTCAGCCTCTTAAGTTTCTCTTCTCACATAGCTGGGAAGGAGGGGTCCAGGGTTTCCCAAGTAAAACATGTCCAGAGCTCTCTGAAGCCATCCAGGAGGCCCACTACCATTAGCATGGGTTTGGGTGACTGTCGCTCCTGGATTCGGGGCTGGGCTGCTCATGGAGTGCTGTGTGCGCCTGTACTTGGGGAAGGTGATCAAAGCAGAGACTATGAGGACATGTACATGGTGGGGTTTTGGGTGACGCTGTCAAGGTGTGAGCCCTGAGATAGGAGGTCAAAAGGTCACCATCTATGCAGGAGGAATCTCACCTGAATTTTTTCAGCACTTCTGTGAGATAAGCAAAAAATGAAGCCCAGGGCATTTCGCGTTTCAGAGCACACTTTACAACAGCAAACCTCACAACACAGAGTTTACTTCACAGAAGCTGCCCGTATCTCCCTCTCAGAGGGAAGGGAGGGAAAGATTATATAGTTCCTAGAGCAGTCATGTGGTGAGGGGCTGTAAGAAAGGAAGGTTGAGCTCCCTCATAGAGTTCACCCAGTTCCTTCAATTACACTTCCCCAGACTCCCTTTGAAGCTGGTAGGTCATTACCAGTAACCTTCCAGAAACCTTTTGTAAGAGGAGACGGCTGTGCCTTGCCATCTTCCTCAACCACACTAAAACAAACCGTGGTGCCTGTTGAAGTCAATACTGTAATTGAAGAATATGACTGAGAGAATCATAACATTGTCCATTTTCTTCCAGCCCCACATTCCCACTCAGAGCAACTGTGGATGGGAGGCTTGTCTTTTGCCATGTGCTTCGGTGAGGACTTTGTAAAAGCACAGAGTGTGGCATTTTGAGGAGGGCTTGCCCTAGGAGTGTCATCTGCTATAATTTTTCTTAGTTTTATCACATCGCTGGCGGTCTCTTCTTATGGGTCTAACATGTTAAATCGCTTTCACCAAGAAAACTCATTAATCAAACGCTGATTTTAAGATACTATGATATAATCACAAACATCTACCCTTCCTTCTCTCCACCCCTCTGGGCTTCCATCATCCAGCAGAGCCACCTACATTAAATAGACACACGCATCAAATAGACACCCTTCTCATGCCCCTTGTTTCGGCAATGTGGATGTACTTTGCATCCTGTAACACAGTGAGAGAAAATTCAAGACGCACAAACTACCCTGTTGTTTGGTTTGAAAGAGCACCTGTAGCCTTGCCGACTGGTTTTCTACTTCTTTTATCCACCCACCAGTCACAAAGGGCTGTGGTGAATTCCCCTAGGATTCCTTTGGAAATAAACTCGGTCAGAAGACCATCCCCCTCTGCCATCAATACGAGGAACTAACCTTGTAGAGATTTCTATCAAGATTCTTCCCCAAAAGCAGTTGCCTTCAGTTGAGTGACTGTACCCCTCAACTACTGGGGTGAGTTGTTAGCACGCCCCTTGTTCAGGGTGTGTCACCACTGAACTTGACTCTCCAAAGTATGGCAACATTTCTTCATTTGGTTAACAAGTTATTTCCAGAAAACTACAGCAAATGCTGTGATGTCATTTTAAAAGAAGTCTTCAGGAGGCAGTGGGTTCGATAACAAGGCTGCTCCTGCCTACCCCGCCCCCCGCTTCAGCCTGTGAGTATCTCATGCCTCATTCACCATTCTATCTCCCATGCCCTGCACAGGCCCTGGCTCGTGAATGAGCAAATGAATGAATGAGTGAATGCATCAATGAATGAATGAAGCTGAGCCTAGATGACAAGTAAGGCAACATTTTCAGAGTAGAGTTTGGAAACATAATTAGCATAACTCCTTCTCCCCCTTATCCTTAGGTTTTGGCCCGGGTCACATTTGAACTATTCAGAATTTCTTCTTGGAATGGGCTTCTCAAGCACAATAAAACAGGCATATTTTGTCTATGGTGCCCCACCCCTGTACTTAGCAGCCCCATGCTTTATGCTTATTCTTGAAGAACTGGGTGATGCTGTTTTCTGTCCAGAAGGAGGTAGCTGAGAAGGCCGTGTTGTGAGCCAGCGTCTCTCTCTCTCTCCACAGAGGGAACACATATAGGCTCCTTTGCTCAGTAGCTGTTCTGACTACATTGCGGTGCTCCTGTTGATGGCTCAGTTCTAGGGGCCAGGCTTCTGACGGAGATAGGCACAGTTAGGCTGTCAATCTCCATCTGCAAATAGCTGTGCTGCCCTGTAGAAGCTGGATGTCGGCAGGTTAATCTCAGTCCTGTTTGAAATCCCACAGGCCAAATCAAGGGCAGTGTATTCCACCTTAGTTCTCAGTTCACTCTTTCTCAAAGATGCAGGACAGTTGCCCATTCTACCAAGAAAAGATATTAGACTGTGTAGGGGCCAAGGACAGACTGCCCCAGAATGGGCCCCCTTGTCACACTGAGTATTTTATTTTATTTTATTTTATTTATTTATTTTTTAATTTTTTTTTTCAACATTTTTTATTTATTTTTGGGACAGAGAGCGACAGAGCATGAACGGGGGAGGGGCAGAGAGAGAGGGAGACACAGAATCGGAAACAGGCTCCAGGCTCCGAGCCATCAGCCCAGAGCCCGACGCGGGGCTCGAACTCACGGACCGCGAGATCGTGACCTGGCTGAAGTCGGACGCTTAACCGACTGCGCCACCCAGGCGCCCCCACACTGAGTATTTTAAACACAAGTACTTAAGAGACAGCCTGTGCAAGAAGGACACTCAGATCTTCCTCTGTCCTCCAGTAGGCAGGAAATAAACCTCCCACGTGAAAGGTACCCTCCCTGTACCAGGAAGTAAAGAGACATCCTTATTACCAGAGATAGGAAATTTAAAGCCAAGAATGCTATATAAACAACCCTTGTTACTTTTTTCTAAGTTACGACCCCAGCCCAAATTCTGTTTAGAATTCCTTACCAATCAAAGCTCCCAATGTTAACTTTGGTCTCATCAATTCCTCACAGATCTGTTGTCTATTTGTCCAAAAGGCATAAAAACTGTCTGCTTTGGTAATTTCTTTAGGTCTCAGTTTCATTATTGGGGCTCCATGTGCACATAATAAAAACTTGAGTTTTTATTCCTGTTCATCTGTCTCACGTAAATTTCTTAGTCCAGCTGGAAGACCTTGAAGGGTAGAGGAAGAATTTTTCCTTCCCTTCAACTAATTTTAAGTCAAAATCTCTGCCAGAGCTTTCAAACGCCTTTTGGAAATAATTACAAGTCAAGTCCGGGGTCACCCTTTCGAGACTTTCTTTTGTAGTGTGAATATCTCTTGATTATGGGCTGTAGCCAGATGATTTTTCATCCTGTGGAGCTGAGTCACAATTAGGTGAAAGCAATTTAGAACTAACGGGTCCACATGGCTCATTACTTTTTCCTATGCCATAACCTCTGGTTTAATAAATCCAACTCACAGGGTAGGAGTTACTTCTGAGAAAAGACTGCACCTGCTGTTGGACTAGGAACACCCCTTTCTGTCCCTTACTCACTGGAGCACTCTTCTGTCTTCAAACTACACAAATAAACTCCTCAGAATCATTTCCTAGGATTTACTGAAATGATAAAAGTGGAAGCAATTGCGATTTTAAAATGAAAGGAGAAATCTCAGCGTTGAAAAATGGAAAATTTCTTTTTTTTCCAGTTCCATAAAATTGCCTATATCCTCCCAGGACTCAACAGAGGATCTGACTTGATACCTGCCTAGAGTCACATGAAATTTATTTTCCCATTGTTCACGAGGAAGTGATGAATGGCGAGACAGAAAGTCACCACTCAGGAAGTCTATTCTTGATGACTTTGACCTGCTTTTCCGAAAATGGACTCAGAGGAGTAAGTCTCATTCACAGTGCCTGAGAGGGAAAGCAAGTTAGCCTGATGATTGCAACCTAAAGGATTTGAGAGAGGGCAGCTTCATGACCAGAAGCACAGCTAGGAATTTGGATTGAATCTGAAGAAAAAGTTAGTTAAGCAGTGGGACATACAATTAAAAACACAAAACAAACCAAGCCCAGCAAGCATGTGCAAGGAAAACTGGTTAGCAAGACAATGTGATGGTGCATGGGTGATGATGTAAATACAGGCTGAAGAGCCTCCTCATACAAGTCTGTGAGACAATTAGGATCGAGAAAGGAAAAGAGCTGTAACAACTTGTAATTAAGAGAAACCAAGCTGCTTGGTTTGTTATGCTTGGTTTGGGCTGTGGTTTGTTATTTTAACACTCACCACCACAGCATGTTTTTCTATTTTGCCAAATGCCATCCCATCGATAAGATGCATGTTGTTTATTTTCAAAGGAGCCTATTGCTTGCCTTTCCCGTGGATGCAACACTTCCTTTTATGATTATTCAGCTTGCTTGGGACATGTGCAAATGTGAACAAAACTATCATAATACTTCCAAAGGCTTGACTGCCTCAATGGGCACCCCATTTGTTATAGGATGTGCCCTCGGCCATCCTTCTCATGGAGATTGTTCCCCCAATGAACTCCTGCTCCATTTTTTCCATTTCTCCATCCATGGTGGGGGGTAAGCAAACTATCAAGGGGGCTTGCCTGATGTAGATGGACCTCAGCAGAATGTACAGAGCACAAGGAGAAATGGGGAGGCAAGGGGAGTCTACAGGGAGCCCCAACAAATTAGCACATAATGTAATAAAATCTGGAGTTGAGTGTCACAGCCGGAAGGAACTTCAGCAATTCAGAAGAGAGGGTCACTAAGACTAAAATTGACCAAGAATTGCTTCCTGGGATAAATGGAGGCAGCAGGGCACAGTGAGATTAAATGTATGATTTTGGAGCATGCTAGATGATGCTAATGAGTTATTCAGAGTCTCTAAGCTTTGGTTCTCTAATTTTAAAAACAGGGAAAATGATCCCCACTCCACCATGTACTAAGGATGAAATTAAATATCATGTCATATGCTCAGCACTTTGTTTGGCACATGGTACTTACTCTAGAAAGAGGATGATTATTCTTATAGAACTTTAGCTGGACCTAGAAATTTAAGTAAGATTAGAATACATGGATGGAGAAAGGACCATATTCCAAGCAGAAAGCTTGGAGGAAATACAGCACACGTTTCTAAAACATCCATATGCTCAATTCTTACCTATGTATACGGGTAAGAATTATTACAAATGAAAAAAATCTTTAATTTTAACTAAAATGTATTTTAATATGATTTTATATTTATTAGAAAGTCGCAAAGATATTAGAGAGGTTCCTGTATAACCTTTCTCCAGCTAAAGCTGCAATGGCAATCATATTGCAATATATATCAAATCAATATATTGTATACCTTAAGCTTACACATTACTATATGTCAAATATATTTAAATTTAAAAAAAGAAAGAAAGAAAGAAGGGGCTACTGCGTGGCTCAGTTGGTTGAGTGTCCAACTCTTAATTTCAGCTCAGGTCATGATCTCATGGTCCGTGGGTTTGATCCCCATGAAATGTGCTTGGGATTCTCTCTCTCTCTCTCTCTCTCTCAAATAAAATAAACATTAAAAAAAAAATAAAGAAAACATCAGACAAACACAAATTGAGGGGCATTCTACCTGACCAATACTTCTGAGAAACATCAAAGTAATGACAAAGACAGAAACACCTTTCTAGTGATCGATGATGGGGGCAGCAAGATAGAGCCTGTCTCTGTAGTGCTGAAATGGTCCCCGCATAAATCTGTGACAAGGGCTGGTTGGGTGAGTTAAGGGTAGGAGGTATTGGAGAAGAAGTAAATTAATTAAACACATTTATTATATTATCCTAAACCATGCCCACACTAAATCATTATAATAATGTACAAAATTGGCACAAAAGAATAGAAACTGTGGTGCTTCTCCCTATTCATAGAACCCCAAAGATAAATGCCTCCTTGGTCATGTTACCTAAATGTGACAAAACCAAGAAGATTCCTACATACATAGGTGGGTGTGTTCTATTTCTGAGGAAAAATCTTAGCATTTCTTGAGAAAACTGCCCGGTCCTTGTTAAACCATTTCTTCGTTCATTATTTTAATTAAAACATCTACTGATTATTTACTATATGCCAAACGTGTGCTTGAAATATAGTAGTAAGAACACCATGCTTCCTTCACCTATTTTAGAGTCCAATTGGCTATGACATAAGTTAAATAATTACACAAAATGTAAATTTATGAATTGTGAAAGAACCCATGCCAGACAAATGACACGGAGGGCTAAGAACACGTGTGGGGTTTGACTTGGTCACGGAGGTGAGGAAGAATATTTGAGAGGAAGTGACTTTTGGGTAGAGATCTGAAGGATGCAGAGGCAGGAGGGCACAGGAATGGTCCAAGAAACTGAAAGATGGCCACGGTCAGGGTGGCAGACGCCAAGGGAATAAGGGCTGTGAGATGAAGCTAAAGATGTGCACGGGGACTAGTGTGGAAGCCTCGCAACTTTCCTAAAAGCAACGGGAACCCAATGGGAGGTACTTTAAGATCTCCCAGCATGGTGGGAAGAACGAATTGAAGAGGAGACTAACAATGTGGAAACCAAAGTTTCACGAGTCCTGGGGAGCAATGATGGCAGCCTGACAGAAGGTGAGAGTGCTGATGATCAGAGATGAGGAGACTTGATGTTTGGGAGGTAAAATCGGAAAGGCCTAAGGGTAGACAGGCTGTTGGAGGTGAACAGGAAGGTGGCAAGACAAACAAATGGGACAAATGAGGTCAAAGACCTGAGAAACTGGTCAGAGGAAACCTTGGGGCAACAGGTGGCACAAGATTTTTCCTTGGGGACAATGGAGAAAAGCAAGGAAGGGGAATCTGTCACTTAAAGGGAGTTTATTGGCTTCCTCTGCCAAAAGGTGGTGTTTTGAGAGTGCCGGGATGTCCTGGGAGACTAAGAGGATACTGGGGCCTGTCCACCGGTAATGTAGGGAGAGTGATCTTGGAAGCGGGCATCAGGCATGACTGACTGAATCAGTGTAGTTCTGGTTCTGGGTCAGAGTAAGAAGTGCACTGAAAAAAACCTCAGGCAATAAATAAATCAGTAGATGAGCTTGGCAGAATTGAATGTATCTTTCACTGACGTTCGTGTGTGGGTGTGGGTGACATCCTAGAAGTCTGGTGACATAGATTCATAAAGGCTAGGTTCAGCCCTGTTTCCATACCCTGCTTATTTATTTTCCTCTGAGCTGGAATAAAGTCATGAAAAAGAGCCAAGGACTCACTCCCAGAGTTTTTCTGCTCCTTAATTGACAAAAGTTGGCTTGCCTTTTCTCCTCGACAGTTTCCAGAGGAATCGCATCATCAAGCAGATGAGAGACCTGTCCTGCTGCTTCTTCACCCCATGCCTGTGGCCATGGGAGGCAAGGGCACCAGAAACAGAGGCTGTGGGAGCTGATGCCCCTGCCATACAGGAAGCAGGGCCAGGTTAGGAGGCTTGCGGCAAATCATTTGGGAAGAACAGATTCATCTCCCTCGTCCGCCCTCCAACGGAGACTCAAGAACCCCAGTGTTGGATTTGGGGGGCCTCGAATTCCCAGAAAACCCCATGTAAAGAGACCGATAGGAGGCCAGGTCTCTGGAGGCACAGTTTATATGTGTACGAAGTGTTATTCTTCCAAGACTGGCCTCTCCTCTTCAGCTGCATATCTTAGAACTCCTTGCCATCCTTCATTTTGAGTATTTCTGGTCACTCTCGGCATTCTCTTTCCTCAGGCAGTAGAACCACGGGACTCACATAGGTACACATTTATTTAAAAATCCACATGATCAGGGGTGCCTGGATGGCTCAGTCAGTTGAGCGTCTGACTTCAGCTCAGGGCAAGGTCTCACAGTTCATAAGTTCGAGCCCCATGTTGGGCTCTGTGCTGACAGCTCAGAGCCTGGAGCCTGCCTCAGATTCTGTCTCTCTCTCTGGTCCTCCCCCCACTCACACTCTGTCTCTTTCTCTCAAAAATAAATAAACATTCAAAAAATTAACATTTAAAAAAAATCCACATGATCAGAAATGTAAATTAAAACAGCACTGAAATGTTCTTTGCCAATCAAATTAGCAGAGTTTTTTTTTTTTTATGTTAATATTCAACGTTATCAAGTTTCTAAGGAAACGGGTACTGTCTTACACTCCTGGCAGGGATAAAAATAGCTCAACCTTTCTGGAAAGTAATAGAGCAATTTTATCCTGCATCTCAGAAATACGCATATCATTTGACCTGACAGGTACACACTGGGGGTCTATGCCGAGTCTCTCAATTTAATCCTTACAGTCATTTTGTGAGGTGGTTACTAAGACATTGTAAGCGTTGCTGTCTTCGATCACCAGTGGAAAAACCGAACCTCAAAAAGGGCAAATAACTTGTTAAGGTTACGTGGCAAATACGTAGCCAGAAAGGGACTCAAATGCAGGTCTCAAATGGGACCCTTAAGTACCAAATGCTGTGAAAGGCTGTGTTCTTACACTTAAGAATTTTCATCAAAGCCTTACTTATTATAAAAGATAGGGGGAAACTGCAAGCCACCCGAATACCCAACAATAAAGAACTGAGTGGAAAAATTATAGTGTCACCATTCAGTGCAAACTCTATCTTTTTTTTTTTTTCAGAACGACACTGTAGAAGAAGATCTAATGATGTAGAAATACGGTCATAATACACAATTTAGTGTACCGCATAATGTAGAGTATAATCTCAACCTTCTAAGAATAACTGCATATATATGCATCGAAGAACATCAGAAGGATATATATTAAAAGCATATAGTTAATCTTATACTGCTGGAATTTTGAGGCTGCTGCCTTCTTCATTCTCGTCTGCATTCTCTATAGTGTACACGTATTTCTTCCGTAGAAAAACATCGCTAAAAAAGATTTATAAGTCCGTGGTTCTCTCTCTTTAGCCTGGATGGATTCTGTAATAATAAATAACAGCATCCACTTATCAAAGCATCTGCTACCTGCCTGGCAAGTAGGCTATTAGGGGACAGTTCACTTACTTGTTGCTGCTAACACCCTGTTGAGCCCATGTTACAAATAAAAGAGCTGGGGTTAGAGATATTACATAGCTTGCCCAAGATCACACAGCTAACCAAGGATTCTAGCCTTCTGTCTCATTCCCAAGCCTCGTAGTGCAGTGGTTGAGAGCAAGTGTCTAAAGCCAGTGGGCTTGGGTTCAGATGGTGACTGAGCTACTTGCTAACTTTGCACTTCAGCCGCCTCTCAGGTCAATTTGGATAATAATGGTGTCTACTATACAATGATGAGGACTAAACGAGTTAATTATGTGGGGTGCTTAGAACAACACATGGCGCGTGGCACCCTGAAGTACTAGTATTAGGACAAGGGCTAATTAGGACTAGTGGGTGCTGGTGGGGGGTGGGGGGGGAGCCGTGGAGTGGTTGAAATACACCTGAAATACACCAAATACACCTGGACCTGCCATCGGTTCTGGCCACTTCACTGGGTGACCTTGATGAGCTACCTGATCTCTCCGTGCCTCTATTTCATCATCTCTTGTGCAGAGTGCCCCATTCATGGTCACTGCTAAGGAGGACACGGTCCCCGTCATTCCAGCCCCCCATCCCTACTTCTCTCCCGTGCAGCGTGATGCGGTCTCTGGGTAGGAAGCCACTCTTTTGCTCAGGCTGCAGCCCTGGACCCCAGTGAAGGGCTCCCACTGAGCTCCATCTGGAAAACCTTGTATACAATGATACACGCACTGTGTTCCTGATCTTTTTCAGGAGAGGGATTCTGTTCTGATTCTGAAGCAGGAAAAGAAGTTCACCAAGTCATCACCTTTCTGCTTTACGTCCGTAACAACAACAACAACAACAACAACAACAACAACAACAACAGCTTTGCCAGAAACGAGGGGCCCTGAAATGGTTTGCCTCTGTTAATGGTACAAAAAAAAAAAAAAAAAATTTCCATCTGCTTGCCATTTAGCACCAGAGTCTGGAAGCACTACAAATCCCAGAGCAGTGGCAGAGATGGAGGAAGCTGTGTAATGGCTGCAAGCGTGTGTGACTGGGTGCAGCATGGGAAAATAAATACCGGTTGCTGTTACGGTATCTGTGCTTTCCCTGGGTGGTGGGGGGTGGGTAGGGGGGTGGGCAAGAGAAGGGGAGACGAATGACGTCGTATTCCAGGGAGCAGCAGGACTCGGTGTTATTATTTTTTCTTTTAAAGTTAGAAGACTGCTGGGGCACCTGGGTGGCTCAGTCGGTTGAGTGACTTCAGCTCAGGTCATGATCTCACGGTTTGTGAGTTTGAACCCCGCATCGGGCTCTGTGCTGGAAGCTCAGAGCCTGGAGCCTGCTTCAGATTCTGTGTCTCCTCCTCTCTCTGCCCCTCCCCAGCTCACACCCTGTCTGTCTGTCTCTCTCTCTCAAAAATAAACATTAAAAAAAAAATTTTAAATTAGAAGACTGTAATGCTCATTCCCTTCCCAGCCCACGGTTCCCTGTGTGCTTTCTCTCAACCGTGCCAAGATACACATTTTTCTCGTTCCCTAGCCCACTCGGAAGATGTGATTTGGAGTGGCACTAAACAAACAACTGTGATTCCAGCACTCAGGCCTGGGAGCACTCAGTCCTGGGAGCACAGCTCTAGAGGGGAGTACCTAGAGGGATGTGGCCTGGTCCAAGATCATCCCTGCCTGGAATGGCTCTGGAGAGGTCATCTCTACTCCCTATTTCTGGTTTACTGGGGTCGGTGGGGGGCCCAGCTCAGCATGGACTATACCGTCAGTCTGTTGGGAGCAGAGTGGCCCGAATCCACCCCCATTAAGGCTGACCTGAGGTTGAGTAAGTTCTCATGGAGAAGGAAGGCCCTGGCTGAGGGCCATACACAGACCTCTTCTTCGATCCCAAGGCCCAGTTGGAGCCATTTCCTTAAGACATGGCTTCAGAGAAGATCAACGGCCTAGAGTGTGGAAGTAATCACCCCGGGGGGCCTCAGAAAGAAAAGATTGCTGAACTAAAGGTAGATGCCTCAGCCAAAGGCATCCTGAGTAAGAGCAAACCAGAGATGTTCTAAGGCAAGTGTTTGCAAACTCAGGCTTGTGGGCCATACTGAGTCTACTGCCTGCTTTTTTGAGCTAGGATTAATTTTCACTTTTTTAAACAGTTTTGAAAAACATTAAAAGAATAACAATATTTTGTGAGACATGAAAACTGTATGAAACTCGAATATCAGCACCCATAAGTAAGATTTTATTAGAACACAGTTGTGCTCATTCGTTTACGTACTGTCTGTGGCCGCTTTCATGTTATAATAGCAGAGCTGAATGGCCGCAACAGAGACCATAAGGCTCGCCAAGTCTGAATTATTTCCTCTCTGGCACTTTACAGAAAAAGTTTGCTGACCTGTGCTCTAGGCCTGTAGCTTTCAAACGCTGGTGTACATTAGAAATCACCGAGAGGGCTTGTTAAAACATCACAAGCCCTGTCTCCAGAGTTTCTGCTTCAGTAGGTCTGAGGTAGAATCTAAAACTGCATTTCTAATAAATTCCCAGGAGCTGCTGGTGCTGCCGGCCCATCGTGCACGCTTCGAGAACCAGCGTCCAAGAGACACAGGGACTGTGACGGTCCACGGGATGGAGAAGGTAAAAAGAAGACAAGAGGGAACACCCGTAGGACAGTAGGTTCCAGGGGAATAGTCAAGCTGGAAAGGTAGGTAAGGGGATTTTCCAGGGAATGAACATGTACTTGAGTATCCTCAGCAGGCACACACATGAAAACAGCAGATGGTGAGAAAAACTTGAGATCTACAGCTTTAATGGAAAAAGGGATGCTGCTTTGATGAAAAAAGTGTGGGCGGAAGGAGTTGAATTCCCTTCAAGCTCTTGCTTCACCTGGCTTTTAACCATCTCCATCTCTCTCCCAGTGATATGAAAGGGCTGATTAGGGAAGGACCCACTTGCAACATGAAGAAGTTGGTCCTGAACCCTTCAGGGTAAGGTTATTTACATCCCTTCAAAATTCCTTACGCCTCTCCCTAAACAAGACCAGTTATTCCTTTTGGTCACTTACTGCTGCATAGAAAATCATCCCGAAACTTCTGGCTTAAGGTTTTTTTTTTTGCCCAGGATTCGGTAACTGGGCAGGGTTCAGCTGGGCAGCTCCCCTGTTGGTCCTTTCAGTGGCTGCTTGGCTACACTGAGTCACTAGGTCTAGAAGGATGCTGGATAGCTGGGATCTCAGGACGTCTCTCTCTTTGCATGACCTCTCTCCGTGGCTTCTCCAGGTGGTCTCTCCAGCAGAGCTCCCAGACTTCTTACATGGTGGCTTAGGGCTCTGGAGAGCCCAAAAGTAGAAGCTGTCAGACATTCTTAAGGGTTAGGCACAGAACTGGCTCATTGTCACTTTCACGGTGGCCACATTTTATTGGCCACATTTTATTGGTATTGTGAGTCACAGGCCAATCCAGATTCCAGGGGAGAGTACCCCCCCCAAGGTGTGAACCCTGGAAGCAAGCTTCATTGGAGGCCACCAATATAACAGATTAGAGAAGCATTTGTTTGGGAAAGATTTCCGCAAAACAAAAGGAAAGTAGGTAAATGGGAATAGATGGCTGTGTGGGGACAAAGCCAGGATTAGTGGAAATTTGGGGGGTGATAACTTAGGACTGAAAGCACTGGAAGTTCTTCAAGAGCATTAACAGATGTTTTCCTTTTTTATTTTTTAATTGCACCCACACAAGTTCTAGAACAGCATACTTCCTGCTTTGACTAAATTCACACAGTTACTGGCAATTATCTTAATTGCACATTCATGGAAACCTTACCAAAGAGGTGAAATAAGATTACCTTGAAGCTATGTAATTAGTGAGGGTTTTTTGTCTGTTGTTTTCTTCTTAACATAAGCACATTGGTGCATCTCTTTCTGAATGTTCTAAAAACATCTGCATGTTGGCAAGGTCTGTATTAGGGACAAGATACGACTTGAAACAATCACTTTCCTTCTAGCATCTCCTCATTCTTTTTTTTGCATATTTATTCATTTGTTTGTCTATAATATAAAAAAGGGTTTATTCAATACACATTGTACCTTGTATTTTCATTTAATGATTCTGTCCATATGAACATATACAACTCTATATTCTTCTTTTTGATGGTTACATAGTAATTTATTATATTATTTAGCTAATCTCCAATTGCTGGACCCAGGAGAATTAAGAACATATGTTCACACAAAAATTTGTACATGAATATTCATAGCAGCGTTATTCATAATAGACAAAGTGGAAACAACAGTAATGACCATTAACTGGTGAATGGATAAACAAAATGTGGCTTTGGGAAATTATTCAGCCACAAAAAAAGGAATAAAGTACTGCTACAACATAGATGAAACTTCAGAACATTATGCTAAGCGAAGGAAGCCAGACACAAGACTACGTATTATTCCACTTATATGGAAAGCAAATCCATAGTGACAGAGAGAAGATCAGCATTCCTTCATTCTTGGAATGTTCTTTCTCAGCTTCTGTGGTACTCTTCTCTTCTGGGTCTCCTTGCTACCTCTCTAATTCTGTTTCAAGTATATCACATCCCCACACTACTCCTTAAACACCATGATCCTTGGAGATCTCTGAATTTTCTCACCCACATGCTCATTCTTGCACACGGCTCACAACTGCTGGAACAAATTTGCTGACATCGTAACTTCCAGATTCATTCCTTCAGCCTCTACCTCCTTCTGAGCTCTAGACCCTCTTGCCATTTTCCTACTGAATATTTCTTTCTGGACGTTTCTCCTCAACACAGAACTCATCACTTCCCAAACCACGCCTTTATGCTTTTCTATGTGCTGTCTCTTCCATGAGAAATGTCCTTCCCAACTTGTCTTGTGAACTCTTATTCATTTTTCAAGATTTAGCTTAAATTTTTCCCTCCTTCATAAAGGCCTCATGGGCTACGTGGTTTAGATAATCAGCTGCTGTCTGTGTTCCCAAACACTTTACATAAGGCTTTTGCACATTCATCACATTGCATTTAGTCATTTTGTCTGATTGATTTCCTCCAAGGCTGTCATTTTGTCTTGCTTTTTTTTTCTTTTTTTAATCCAGCAGGTAGTACAGTTGCAGACAATGAGTGTTCTTTGTTGAATGTGAGAAGATAATAGTCATAACAGCTAACACTTCTATTGTGCTAACTGGATACCAGGCACTGCTTGGAGTATTTTATTGGAATTAAATCACAGAAGCCCCACATAAACCCTTTGTGGCAGGCACATTATTATACCCATTTTTTTTTTGTATAGATAAACTGAGATTAAGAGAGTTTAAGTAGCTTTCCCAAGGTCATACGGCTACCAACGGCAGAGCTGGGATTAGACCTTGCAATGAACTCTATGTTCTTAATCATTATGGCATATGGATACCAAGGTATTCCATTTCCCTCTCCCAAGCCTTCAAAATTCCCAGACGAGTATTAGTCTCATGTGAGTTCCCTCACAAACATTTATTGAGAGCCTCTGCTGTCTCTGTGCCAGGCACAGAGATAGATATTAAGGATAAATCAGTGAGCCAGAAATGAACCCTGCCTTCTTCAGGCAGAACTTCAGAACAAAGACTTTTCTACTTTTCACATTTATCAATAGATCACCCAAAGTCTGTGTGTCACTTAACTTCTCTTTAAATAAGAACTGATCTGTGAACCCTGCCTACATTAGACAGGGTTCTCCAGAGGAACAGAACCGAGTGTGTGTGTACAGAGAGAGAGAGAGAAAGACAGATAGATTTTAAGGAACAGGTTCAAGCAATTATGGGTGCTGGCAGGTCTGAAATTGGTAGGGCAGGCTGACAGGCTGGAAATTCGGCTAACAGTTGATGTTGCATTCTTGAGTCCCAAACCCACAGGGTCTGAAAACTCAGGCAAGGTTTCTATACTGCAGTCTTGAGGCAAAATTCCTTCTTCAGGAAACCTCAGCCTTTGTAAGGCTTTCAGCTGACTGGAAGAGCCCACCAACATCACGGAGGATAATCTGCTTTGCTTAAAGTCTACTGACTGTAAATGTTAATCACTTCTAAAAAATACCTTCATAGCAATATCTACACTAGTATTTGACTAAATTACTGGGCACCAAACCCCAGCCAAGTTGACACTTGAAATTAACTATCTCATTGCCCGTAGACATAGATGCCCAAGGTTGCAAGGGAAAGTCTCAGAAGCAGTGAATATATGACCTCCAATTAAGGAAAAGTTTTGTTAACTTACAGGCTATTTTGTATCCCATGGTCTAAATTTACCAGGGATATGCTTAAAGCTGCCTGATATTTTTTTTCCCTTTCTTAAACATCCCATGCCGTCTTTATCCATTGTCCCCCAAAACTTTTTCCTAGGATCAACAGTTGCATCTGCCATTCCAGGTCCTGGAAGGTCCTTCCTGTTTCTCATTAAAAACAACATGTCTTCCTCATGAAAAGCATTAATCAAGACACCTGTCCTCCACCATGTTTTGGGGGACTCTTCTCATTTAGCTTCAGGCTTCCGAGATGCCCCACAATTCATAAAATTATGGAACTTTAGAACTTGAAGGGAAACCTAGTGGGCAAAATCGTCAATTTTTCTCATTTTACCAATGAACAGACTGCATGCAGTGACTTTGCTGACCCTGAGGTGACTCCAGGACGAGAATTCAGCTCCACTTTTGCTAGCCTCAGGAATTTTTAGGTCTGATAGAAGAGAACCACTGCACATGGAAGGAAAGCTAGCCTTAGGAGACAGGAGATGATATCCTGGATATAGTGAACTTAGATGAACCCTTGTTCCTCTCTGAGCCTCAGCTTCTTCATTTGTTAAATGGCTTAAGTCAGTGCTTCTCAAATTTTAACCCTCACACAAATCACCTGAGGATCGTATGAGAACACAGATTCTGATTCAATAGGTCTGGAGTGGGGCCTGAGATTTGTATTTCTTCCAGATGATGCCAATGCTGCTAGCCATGGACCATCTTTTGAGTAGAAGGGTGTATGATCTGTAACCACAATTTGTGCCCCCAAATCCTATGATTTGGTGACTCTATGATAGGGATGGCAATGTCAAAGGTAAAATGAGCAGCAGGGGGAGAAGTATCACATTTTACCTACACTTCTCTGTACATTCTTTTTCACAGCACTTTTCTTCTAGCATTACCACATATTCTGGTTTGCCTAAGAAAGTCAAACCTTGGCTTATGCCTGTTTTCCAAGTGTAGCGATTAACAGAGACCCTTTCACTCCCCAAAGTGTCCCAGTTGGGACAATAAGTTAGATGGTTACCCATCTTTTAGGTTTCTTTCACTCATTATCTATGTTCGCAGAATATGGGATAAATTAGATTTCCATAGTTTGCATATTTCAAACCAAAGAAAAAGTTCTATCCCAGACCGTTTTCCTACACTGTGTTTCAGAACTCCTTGGTTTGTGAATTCCTGTTTTCTTTCCTTACAAACAGCACACTCAGTGCAGGGACTTCTGGCAAGCGCCTTTTGCATTCAGCCCGCCCAAGATGTGGGACCCTGGGAAAAACACTGCTGGATGTTTGTCTTGTGGTGAGTCGCAGCAAAGCTCACTCAGAAGATTAAAAACTAAATGGAAAAATACCTCGTGGGTGATTTTCCCACTTCCTATTCTCACAGGATCAATGTCTGAGTGTACAGTTCCCAAGTTCACGGGAAGCTCGTGGAGCGAGCTTCTACGCCCACGTCACTAAAGGCATTCCTCAAGGAACTGCATAGAAAGGCCTCCAGCCCCAAACTACAAATCCACCACCTACCTTGTATCTTCAGAGGATCCCATTCAAGGGAATATATTCCTAGAGGCTTCAAAATTAGCTCTTAGTTGCCACCTTTTATAATTAGCGAGTGGCTTTTACTCTTTATTCATTCACTTAATAATTATTTGCTAAGTGTTTACTATGTGTCAAGAAAGCATTCGTTGACAGCTGAAATGAAGAATTGGGACATAGCATTAGTCTGTCGATCTTAGTCCCTGACTGAAAGAAGGTGAGAGAGGTGGGGAGAAGCGTTCATGGAAAATTGGAGGGGTAATAAACATAATGCTCCTTTTCTACAACTGATTCAGAACATACGAGCTTTTGTGTAAGCAAGGGAGAAAGAAGCATTTAATTAATTTCAATCACAAAGGTTAACTGACTGCTCACCTCCTTCAAGTCTTTGCTTAAAGGATGTTGGTTCACTGAGCAACCTTGGCCAATTTGTTTAAAATTGCAACTCATCCCCCAACCCAGAATTCTGCATCTCTGCTTTCCTTTGCATTTTCCACTACGCTCATCTTATAACCCATGACATAATTCACCTGTTTATGAAGCTTATCGTCTTTCTTGCTCCATTAGATGTTTGCTTTATAAATTTGTTAAATAAATATCCCAGACCTGTAAAAATGGTGCCAGACAGGCAAAATTCTAGGATGAGCTAAAACTTGAAAAAAGTGTCAGAACAACAGAAAGTGATTTTTAAACAATAAGAGGCAGGGCACCGGTGTGGCTCGGTTGGTTGAGTGTCCTACTCTTGATTTCGGTTCAGGTCATGATGCTAGGGTTGTGGGATCGAGCCCCACATAAGGCTCTGCATTGAGAGTGGAGCCTGCTTGGGATTCATTCTTTCTCTCTCTCTCTCCCCCACCTACTTCCCTCCCTCTCCCTTTGCTCCTCTCCCCTGCTTGTGTACTCTCTAAAAAAATTTTTTTTTTAAAAAGAAACAATAAGAGGCAAGAATAAGAACAAGATGAGCACACAGAGGGTTAGGGAATGTTGAGTACAATTCAACAGATGACAGCAAAATTACTCCACTCCAATTTTGCTCCTGTCTTGCCCAATAAGAAAAAGAAAATTAAAACTTGACTGGTAGGACTGAGCCAATGATATAAAGAGGGAATTACAATTCAGAACATGCACTTTGTATGTGCTCACAACGCCAGACCCAGCTGTCTGGTGTTCCAGGCACTAAAGGCACTTTTGATCAACTTCAGAAACACTATAGGCACTCTTGGACAACAGAAAATGTAGGAGAAATTTTAGAAGTATCCTAATTTTCAAATAGGAGTAAGAATGGACTACACATCATACATGCATAGTATGGCGCACGTTTTCCATACCTAAGTTGAGTAAAACAAGGCCCAGCACTAAGTTGTTACATGCTACTATAGAGACATCATCTGGGCTGACCTAAAGTCATTCATAAGTATTTTTTGGATTCTTCGACTCAGTAGTTCATTGAACTATGAATTCCCCTAGCATGTACCAACCTAAAGATCACAGCTCACTTTCTTTTTTTTTTTTTTTTTTTTTTATTTATTTATTTTTGGGACAGAGAGAGACAGAGCATGAATGGGGGAGGGGCAGAGAGAGAGGGACACACAGAATCGGAAACAGGCTCCAGGCTCCGAGCCATCAGCCCAGAGCCTGACGCGGGGCTCGAACTCACGGACCGTGAGATCGTGACCTGGCTGAAGTCGGACGCTTAACCGACTGTGCCACCCAGGCGCCCCTAACTTTCTTACTCATAGCAACATAATCCGAGATTTTGTCAAGGACTTTGTGGAAGTCACAACACAATTTGTGTATGGCTTTGCTCTAATTAAGTAACGACCCTAACCAAAAGGAAATGAGGTTAGCACAACATGACCTGGTCCTGGTGATCACTCACTGGCTCTGAGTGACCATTGTCTTATTTTGTAAATGCTCATAAATTAGGTGTTTGCTATTAAAGTCTAGATTTTGCTAAGAACCAACATCACGGACACGATTTTCAGATTATGCAAACATTTGGCAGTAACTACTATAAAAGACAACCTAATGCAAAGTCAAAATTACTTTGACAGGATTGAATGCAAGTGTAAAATTACTAAGATTTATTAGGGTTAAAAATAACAAACTATCAATTTTATTATTATAGGAAGAGGATGACCATCCTTGGAAAGTTATCTTTGATAGTTGATTATAAATTTAATATGA